>NW_012121265.1:8773178-8775850 GCF_000951035.1 Colobus angolensis palliatus
GCTGGGATTACAGGCTTGAGCCACCACGCCTGGCCAGTTTAATTAATTTTTACAACATTGTGAAGTGAGTATTATTGCACTCATTTTGCAGACTGAGGCAGAGATAAACTAAGAAATCCACCCAAAGTCACATACCTAGTAAAGGAAGACTTTGTGTCCAAGCAGCCTGGCCCTAAGGCCCAGGCTTTTGATCACCAAGTCTATTGCCTTCCTTAACAGCAGTACCCTTAATAGCAATTATATTTCATTGAACTGTTTTTGTTTTGTTTCTCAGACAATAATTTATTGATGTCTGTGTCTCCTACCAGACTATGATGTCCGTGAGGTCAGAGGAAAGGGAGGATGTCTCACATACAGAAAAGGCTTGATCAAAATTGATGGAATGATAAATGGTATTTCCTGCTATCTCTCCATGTACTGTCTATGTCATTCACCAAATGTCTTGAAAATGATTTGGGGTTGGGGGAAGGGACCAAGGGGTCAGTGGCTACAGGCACAGAGTCCGGAGTCTGAAGTACTGTGTTTTAATTCCTGTCTCTATCCCTTTCTAGCTATGTGACCTTGGGCAAGTTACTCAGCCTCTTGGCCTCAGTTTGATCATCTATTAAATGGGGATAATAACAGCTTCTGCCTGCTAGAATTGTTGTAAGGATTAAATGAGATAATGCTTGATCCATGCTTGGCATAGTAAGGGCTCTGTAAATGGCAGCTATTGTCGCTGGTAATATGATGGTGGTGTAACTTCTGCTTGCCCTGTGTCTCATGTGAAACCAAAGCCTCCCATTAGCCCTTCCGCAGGCCACAGCCAGCAGCTTGTGGGCAGGTGCCCGCAGCAGGAGTGGCCCACTCCTCCCCATCTGTCAGGGTGAATCCTCCACCACTTCCGGTCAGAGCTTACAACCTACTTATTAGGTTAATTAGATGCAGCACCTTTCCAAAGATACCTTGGCTCCAGAGCCAGCCCTAACATCTGGTGAGCAGCTTGACAAGGATTTGGGAAATGACACGTTGTCATCAGCCTCTGGCTGAAGCAAGTGGGTTGAGTTGGGGGGCAGAGGAACCATCCCATTCCTCTTTAGGGATCACTGGATGGCTCCTGGGGTCTCCTCGAGGTAGGAATGCCAGATAAAATACAGGACACCCTGTTAAATTTGAATTTCAGATAAACACCAAATACTATTTTAGAATAAGTATGTCCCACATATTACATGGAAAATGCTTACATTAAAAACTATTCGGTGTTTATCTGAAATTCAAATTTAACTGGGCATCCTGTTCGTTTGTTTGTTTTTTCCCCCTGAATCTATCAGTCCTATCTCTCGGGCGTGTCGGAGTGTGAGACGAGGAGGGAAAGCCCAAGGGTTTGAAGGAGCAGGCACAGGCCTTGGTAGGGCCAGCTCTCTCTGAGCCCTGGCACCGGGAGCTCCTCTCTGGGCCTCTCGGGTCTGAGGTGAGGGTGCCTGGGGACCTATTGGAGCCAACTTCCTGCAGGGAGGCTCTGCAGGAGGAACAGGGCACTGCTGCCAACTCAGATTTGTTTGTACTTCATGGCCTCCTGGGGCACTGGCCCCCTTCCTGGTTAACATCCTGGATGGGAGAACCAAGAACAACAGCACTTTCCCTGGAGAGGTGCTGAAGTTGTTCCAGGAGCACCTTGCTGGGAATAGGCCTCGGAGGCCCAGCCTGTTGGGGCCCGGAAGACCAATCCCTCCTGCTACAGGAGGGCCCCCGAGCAGGTGCAGGGCTTGTCTGTTGTCACACAGTGTGCAGGTAAACCTAGAGCGTGGTCTCCAGACCTCCTGTTCCCATCCCCTACCTACGTAGCTGCCTTTCTGTGCCATCAGGAGAGGAGCAGCTGTGGCCAGTGCAACTGGTGACTGAGCCCCTCTACCACAACAGGTTTCAAACTCAACCTCTCATCTGCCCTGTATTAGGCCATTCTCGCATTGCTATAAAGAAATACCTGAGACTGGATAATTTACAAAGAAAAGAGGTTTAATTGACTTATGGTTCTGTAGGCTGTACAGGAAGCATAGTGCTGGCATCTGCTTCTGGGGAGTCCTCAGGAAGCTTCCAATCATGGTGGAAGGCAAAGCAGGAGCTTGTACATCATGTGGCACAAGTAGGAGTGGGGAGACGGGGGAGGTGCTACACAATTTTAAAGGACCAGATCTCCTGAGAACACACTCACTCACTACCACGAGGGCAGTACCAAGGGGAAGGTGCTAAACCATTCATGAGAAATTCATCCCCATGATCCCATCACTCCCACCAGGCTCCATCTCCAATACTGGGTATTACAATTCAATATGAGTTCTGGGCAGGGACACAGATCCAAACTATATCACTCCCCCTTCAACACATGGTACCCACCCACCTGGCTGTGCAAACTAGAAACGTCAGCTTAATCCTGGGTGTATCAGTCAGCTAGGGCTGCCGTAACAAACACCACAGACTGGGCGGTCTAAACAACAGAAATGTATTTTCTCACTGTTCTGGAAGCTGGACGTCTAAGATCAATGTGTTGGTGGGATTGCTTTCTCCCAAGGCCTCTCTTCTTGGCTTGCAAATGTGTGACTGTGTCCTCACATCCTCACATGGCCTTTCCTCTGTGCATGTGCACCCCTGATGTCTCCCTGTGTGTCCAAATTTCCTTTTTTTTTTTTCACTGG
>NW_012121265.1:8776051-8796866 GCF_000951035.1 Colobus angolensis palliatus
TCCCTGTGTGTCCAAATTTCCTTTTCAGCTGGGCATGGTGGCACACGCCTGTAATCCCAGCACTTTGGGAGGCCGAAGCAGGTGGGTCACCTGAGTTCTGGAAGCTGGACGTCTAAGATCAATGTGTTGGTGGGATTGCTTTCTCCCAAGGCCTCTCTTCTTGGCTTGCAAATGTCTGACTGTGTCCTCACATCCTCACATGGCCTTTCCTCTGTGCATGTGCACCCCTGATGTCTCCCTGTGTGTCCAAATTTCCTTTTCAGCTGGGCATGGTGGCACACGCCTGTAATCCCAGCACTTTGGGAGGCCGAAGCAGGTGGGTCACCTGAGGTCAGGAGTTTGAGACCAGCCTGGCCGAGATGGTGAAACCCCGTCTCTACTAAAACTACAAAAAGTAGCTGGGCATGGTGGCAGGCGGCTGTAATCCTAGCTGAGGCAGGAAACTCGCTTGAACTGGAGGCAGAGGTTGCAGTGAGCTGAGATTGTGCCACTGCCCTCCAGGCTGGGCAACAAGACGGAAACTACATCTCAAAAATAAAAAGAATTCCTCTTCTTATAAAGACACTAGTCAGATTGGATTAAGGCCCACTCTAACAGCCTCATTTTAATTTAATCACTTCTTCAAAGGTTCTATTATGGTGCAAAGTAATTGAAAGTAATGGCAAGAAACGCAATTATTTTTGCACCAAACTAATATATCCAAATACAGTCACATTCGGGGTACTGGGGGTTAGGGTTTCGAAAAGTGAATTCTGGGGGTATGCAGTTCAGCCCATAATACTTGGCACTCCTGCCTGTCCCTTCTCCTGTGAGTCACTAAGCCCTGTTAAAGCCATTTCCTCTGTAGCTCCTCAATTTGTCCACACTCTTTCATTGCCACCTGAGCCAGGTGGCCCTCATCTTCCAGGCCAGACAGCTCTCCTCCTAGCTGGTATCCTGCCTCCACTTTCCCTTCTCCAATCCATTTTGCACCTAGCCGCAGAAGATATACAGCTCCACTCATATCAATCTCTATCCTCCCATCTTTTAAATCCATCACTGGCTTCTTATTTTTAGGATCAAAATTGCCTTACTGGCTTACAAACCTCTGTGCGATCTAGCCCTGTCCCCTTTCCCAGCTCTAGTCCCTCCCGTGGGAATCCCTCCATCCACACTACAGCTGATCTGAGATCTGAACGTGAATCGAGCTCCTTCTTGCTTGGGGCTCTTCTTGCTAGCACAGGCTGTTCCGTCTGCCTGCCTCACTCCTCCCACCCCGCCTTCCCCAGGCTTACCTCTACCTGTTCTACCTGTCCTCAGACCTCCACCTAGGCTCCACTTCCTCCAGAAAGCCTCCTCTTGTCCCTACCAACCCTCAGGATGTGAGGTGGGGGCTCCTCTGGCACACCCCCAGAACACTCTGTTCTAATGCTTTGTTTGCTAGCCTGTCTTCTCTGCTAGCCTGCCTTCTCTGCTAGTCTTCTCTGCTAGTGGCTTCTGTGAAGGCAGAGGCACATTGACTGCTCTATCTGCAGTAACCAGTGTGGCCCTGGCACACAGAGGGCTCACCAGTTATGAGTTGTGATTTTTTACTGTTAATTTCTGAGCAACGTCAGGCTACAAAGCACTGGGGGGCAAAAGGAGTAAAAGGCCAGCCGGCCGGGCAGTTTTTCCGTTCCAGCCATACAACAGAATCACCTGTGTTGCTTTCCAGACATATCAATGCCCAGGCATCATCCCAGAGATTCTGATTCCATTGGTTGGAGGTGGGCCCAAGAGTGGTACTTTTTGAATATTTTCCAATAGTCTATGTGCAGCTGGGATTGGGAGGCCCTGAGTGAGTCCTAAGACTCAGCTCACTGGGTCTCAGCTCAGTAGATCCTTGCTGACAGAGGTCCCCCTCTACTGCTGGTGGGAGGACGGGGTCTCCAGATGTTTACTCCTGCCCCAGCTCTCCTTCCTCAGGGTGTGGCTCCCTGGGCTGAGCCCTAGTGATTTCCTCCCCATGGAACCAGTCAAACCTCTCCCTACTGGCTCCTTGGGGAGGCAGCCAGGTCCAGAAGGAGGAGCAGGGGCTGGCGTCTAGCCAGCAGGCTGGGTCACAGGTCTTCTGCCAGAGCCAGCCCCAGGGGAGTTCAGTTGGTTCCACAAATATTTGCTGAGCACCCAGACTGGGTCCGGTGCTTTGCCAGTGGCGAATCTGGTAACCAAGTCTGGCTACTGACCAGCCCTGTACCCACCCTTGGACTAGGGCTCAGAGAGGAGCTAGGTGAAGAGTACTGGTGGCTGGCTGTGGGCACTGTTATTCCCCAAAGTCACTTCCATGATCACCTAAGCAAAGGGGAAGGTGTGATCATCATGTCCCACCCCAGCTCCCCTCTGTCTTTCCTATGGCCCAGTGTGGCCAGAACTGTTGCAGCAGAATCCCCGAGGAAGCTTGTTACAAATACAGGTTCCTGGGCCCCACCCTGGAAATCTGATTCAGAAGGTCTAGGGTAGGGCCCAGTAATCTAAGTTTTCAGCCAGTTCCTCAAGGGATTCTGATGCAACAGGTCGCCGATGATTCTAGTGTATAGCTGCCTTTAAGAATCACAGCAGTCTCGGCTGGGCACAGTGGTTCACACCTGTAATCCTAGTACTTTGGGAGGCCGAAGTGGGTGGATCACTTCAAGTCAGGAGTTCAAAACCAGCCTGGGCACCATGGTAAAACCCCGTCTCTACTGATAAAAACAAAAATTAGCTGAGTGTAGCGACAGGCACCTGTAATCCCAGCTACTCAGGAGGCTGAGGAAGGAGAACGGCTTCAACCCACAAGGCAGAGGTTGCAGTGAGCGGAGATCACGCGACTGCACTCCAGCCTGGGTGACAAAGCAAGACTCTGTCTCAAAAACAAACAAACAAAAAAACAATCACAGCAGTCTAATTTCCTCAGGTGGGTTTAACGCCTTTTTGGGGAAGGAAATAAGTGAACAGAAAGAAGTTTCTGGGCTCAGGAGACTCAGCCACAGCTGGCTCTGACTGGCTTCACAATCATTGCCCCCCATTATTCACCAAGCACCGACCTGGTTTGGAGGACTGATGTGCTCAGTCCTCATCCTATACTGGTAAAGCTGGTGTCATCCCCATTTTATAGCCCAGAAAAGGTCAAGTTACTTGCCAAGGTCATAGAACACAATGACTAAGTCGGGGTTCTGGGTCTGAAGTTGCTTACAGACCCCAGGGGAGGCAAATGGTGCAAAACACCGCTAGCTCCGGGTGGAATGAAATCGATGCACCAGGGCAGGTAAAAGCCAAGTGCTCAGCAAGTGCAGAAAAAAAAGAGATTCAGGCTTACTGGGGACTGGCGGGGGAGGCTCCAAAGGAGGTGGTAACATTTGAGCTGGACGCTGGTAGAGTAATTCAACTTTGACATTCAGAAAAGGTAGGGAGAGAATAGCAGGCAGAGAGTGCAGCATGAGGGGAGATGGGGAGAACATATAGTAGGAACAGCGGGTGGGCTGATGTGTTGCAGCATGGGGTGTAGAAAGGGACACGGGAGTGATGATGCAGGACAGGGCAGCTGAGGACTCTTTACTGGGTGGTCATTGGAAAATAGCCAGAAGTCTGAATGAGGCAATAACAAGGCCAATCTGGCTTTAAGAAGGTAACCCTGGTGACAGGTGACAGAGGGCTGGGTGGATCAGAGAGATGGTAGCTGGGTTAGGAGATGACTAGACCCAGCCAGGCAAGAACAGTGAGTCACTCTACCTCTCTGGATCAGTTTGTTCCTCTCTAAAATGTAGATAATTGTCCCTCCCTGACATCTGTCCCAGGCTGTGGTGAAGATGAAAGAAAAAGGGAGATGGGAAACAGTGTTGGGGAGCCTCAGGGGACAGAGGGAGGGCTTTGTAGGTGAGGGTCAGAACTGGGAAGCTGGAGGCTGTGTGACAATGATATGCCCTGCCTGGTGACCCCAATGGCACGGCTAAAAGACAAAGCAGTATCCAAACAAGATCCAGGCCAAGCATAGGAGGGTTTCGGTTCCCAGGAGGCATCTGCATCTGAACTCAAATTGAGAGAGAAAGAGAAACCCCTCCAAACCTACCTGAAGCGGGACTACAAACTTAGCTGCTTCCCCATTTGAAGGGGTTCTACTGGGTGGAATTCCGTTTCCTAAAGGGCCTCGGTGACACCTGTCCTGAGTCAGCATCTCACAGAGGTTTCGCCAGCACCAGCCACATCTCCAGCATGAAGGTGACTGTATGAGTGTGTCCAGTCCAATTCCTGCCTTAATAAGAATCACTTCTGCAAGGGAGAGGGCTGCTAAGGCCCTGCCTCCCTCCAACTCCATCCTAGCCTGAGTCTTACCCATTCGTCCAATCCAGTTCCACTTTGGGCCAGTGCTTAAACCAGGGTAGCACTTTTGAGCCTCGCAACTCTTGGGAGTGAGTTTTCATCCTAACGTTCTCAGATGAGGAAATTGGGCCTCAAAGAGTCCACACAGGCGAGGCACAGTGGCTCATGCCTGTAATCCTAACACTTTGGGAGGCCGAGGCAGGAGGATTGCTTGAGCCCAGGAGTTCAAGACCAGCCTGGGCAACATGGTGACACCCTGTGTCTACAAAAAAATACAGCAATTAGGCAAATGTGGTGGCATGCACCTGTCAACCCAGCTACCTGGGAGGCTGAGGTGGGAGGATTACTTGAGCCCAGGAGGCTAAGGCTGCAGTGAGCCATGATCCTGCCAGTACACTCCAGCCTGGGTGACAGAACAAGACCCTGTCTCAAAAACAAAACAAAACGAAAACAAAACAAAAACAAAGACTCCACACAACTAGAAGGTGAAAAACTGGGGTTCAAACTCAGGCCCATAACACTAAGGGCTGGGTCTGTCCCCACCAAATCAGTCATTCCTCAGACAGGCTGAGGTGTCCTCTATAGACAAAATATCTGGAGCTCAGAACACTGAGACGCTAGTTATGTAAAGACAAGGTGTGAGTTGGTGAGCTCATCAAGAAAATGCTTCCTGGGCTGGGCGCGGTGGCTCACACCTGTAATCCCAGCACTTTGGGAGGCTGAGGTGGACAGATCACCTCAAGTCAGGAGTTCAAGACCAGCCTGGCCAACATGCTAAAACCTGGTTTCTACGAAAAAATACACAAATTTTCACACCTGTAATCCCAGCACTTTGGGAGGCTGAGGCAGGTGGATCACAAGGTCAGGAGATCAAGACCATCCTGGCTAACACGGTGAAACCCCATCTCTACTAAAAATACAAAAAATTAGCCGGGCGTGGTGGCGGGTGCCTGTAGTCCCAGCTACTCAGGAGGCTGAGGCAGAAGAATGGCATGCACCTGGGAGGCGGAGCTTGCAGTGAGCCGAGATCACGCCACTGCACTCCAGCCCGGGTGACAGAGCAAGACTCTGTCTCAAAAAAAAAAAAAACAAAAACAAAAATTTGCCGAGTGCGGCGGCACATGCCTGTAATCCTAGCTCCTCGGGAGGCTGAGGCAGGAGAACCGCTTAAACCCAGGAGGCAGAGGTTGCAGTGAGCCAAGATTGCACCACGGAACTCTAACCTGGGTGACAGAGTGAAACTCCTTCTTGAAAAGAAAGAGAAGGGAAGGGAAGGGGAGGGGAGGGGAGGGGAGGGAAGAAAGGAAGGAAGGAAGGAAAAGAAGAAAGAGAGAAAGAGAGAAGAAAGAAAAGAAAAGAAAAAAGAAAACACTTCCTGGAGGAGGCAGGAGGAGGGAACAGGGAGGCCAGTTGAGGCCTGGGCTGCTCTGGGCCCAAGCTCTGGGCTTTCTCAGTTCCCAAAGGAGTGGCTTTTCCAGAGAAACACAGTCCTGACCCAGGCCTGGCCAGTTCCCTCCTCCTACTCAGATTCTCCCAGGGTCTCTGGATTCCTTTCAATAGGACCCCCATGGGAGAGGGGACAAGGCCTGAGTATTGAGGATCTGGGGAGGAGTTGAGACCCTGGGATCCTCCTCCACGTGTGGGTGTTTGGGCTTCACAGATCTGGAAGAATATACCCTGTCCTGAGACCTTTGATGTCTACATAAGCCACTTGTTCTCACAATAGACAAATGCTACCTTCCTGCCTCTGCCGCTGAGGCCCCTGGGTCCTGGTGTGGAATGTGCAGGCCTGACCAGCCAGGGATGGGTTCCACTATTCACATTACTCAGAGACACAGTGGCCTCCAGGTGGAAACTTCCCCATTTGGTGGAGAGACCACACCTTTGTTTTACATTTGTGTAACCCTGACAAAAGGCTGTAGGTCTCCTGGGAGTATGACCTTGGCTGTGGAATGACCAGGCTTCCTTTTTTTCTCCTTTGGTTCTTCTTCTTTTTTAACCCTCCTACCTTCTCCTGCCCTCACCAGTTCTGAGTGAGGTCACCATTCCAATGACCTCTCTCCACCAAAGCCTTGCCAAGACCCCACCAGCTTCCTGCTGCATGCCTGACAGAGGAATCCCCACCCCCGGGCCCTCATTCTCGTAATCACAGCCCACTCCCTCCCCAAATGGGGCCAGAATTGCTCTGTTTGTTTTTGCTTTGGATTTTCTTAAATTTTTTATTTTATGCGAAGTTACACATAAGCATAGATTTCTCAGAAATGTCTACAAAGTTAGTCATGAACAACTGCAACCCTGACCCATCTCCAGGGTGGCCACTTTCAACTCTTGAAATGGATTCTTTGGAATGTTCACTTTCATGTCTCTAAATAACATCTCACATGGTTTCTTCTTGATCTGTGTAGTTTTAGGAGTTTTTTCTTGATTTCCTGCCCTGGGAGACGAGGAGTTCTTTTAGCTCCTGTTGCCTCACACCCACCCCCACCTCTCTCTTCCCAATACAGCCACACCGTAGAGGGTAATTTTGATTATATCGCTATTCTGTGTTGACCTTTTCTGACTATGTAAACACTATGGCCGGCTGAGCCATATGGTAGACTAGGATTATTTTTTCCACCTTTCTTTTAAATCTGGGTAATAACCAGCTCATGGGCAGCCTCAGACATCACAGCCTAGCAATGGTTTGGCTCATCTGACCCCAGCCACTGACATCACCAAACCAAACCCTTCACTGCTTCTTGAGAAACATCTGTGGTCAGGCTAATGGTAACTTTACCGAGAAGACATGGTCCAAAAATTCACTGGTATCGTCTTGTTTTATGTGTCACAAGAGGCCACCGAATGGCTGCTCTGAGGTGGATGCTGAGTCAGAGTGAGTGGTTTGAATTCAGCCTCTGCCCTCTGCGGCTGTGTGACCTTCAGCAAGTTACATATCCCCTGTGAGCTTTGGTTTCTTTATTTGTAAAATGAAATTAACGGATGGAACCGCCTACTGATTGGGATAAACTGAGATGCACTAGTAATGTACAGAGCACATGGAAAGAATGACAAATGGTGGGCATTATTATTACATTGGGTTAATTATTAGTAGGGGCTCTTTTAGTGAATATTTCAGAATGAAGAAACAGCATGCTTCAAAAACATTCAGGGTCGGGCGCGGTGGCTCACGCCTGTAATCCCAACACTTTGGGAGGCCGAGGAGGGCGGATCAGTTTGAGGCCAGCCTGACCAACATGGTGAAACCCTGTCTCTACTAAAAATATAAAAAATTAGCTGGGCATGGTGGCAGGCACCTGTAATCCCAGCTACTCGGGAGGCTGAGGCAGGAGAATCCCTTGAACCTGGGAGGTGGATGTTGCAGGGAGTTGAGGTCACGCCATTGCACTCCAGCCTGGGCAACAAGAGTAAAACTCCATCTCAACAACAACAAACCCATTCAGGACTTTTAAAGTAGTTAACGGTCATGTGCCCCATCTCCCTAGGGACACAGCCCACTTGAGCCATCTCCGAAGAGCACAGTCTGTGCCCAGGCACTAAGCAGGGCCTTAGCCAGGCACTGGAGGATGGAGGTGTAGATGGGTGTGATCCCTGGACACAAGGAAAGGGACTGATCTTCCCCATTCCTCCCTATTCTCTTTTTTTATGGTGTCACTCAACTAATTTGGGTTGTACTGAGGGCACCGTCCTCCAACAGGAACCTATGTCACGTTAGTCTCAGCTACCTCTGGTTGCACCTTGGAGAGAGTTGACCACCTGATCCCTTTCAGCCCCTTTCATGTTTATTTGGCAGGGGATGTTCATCATATATAGTATATGCTAATTTTAAGAGATCCAAACAGTGCAGAAGTATAAAAGAAAAAATTTAAAATCGTTTTTCTACCTTAGAGGTAAATACTGTTAACAGTTTGCCGTGCGCCCTTCCAGGATTTTATTTTCTATGCTTTAAATGTGTGTGGGGGACCGTGCGTGGTGGCTCACACCTGTCATCACAGCACTTTGCGAGGCCGAGGCAGGTGGATCACTTGAGCCCAAGAGTTCTAGACCAGCTTGGGAAACATGGCAAAACCTTTTCTCTACTAAACATATAAAAATCAACTGGGCATGGTGGCACACACCTGCAGTCCCAGCTTCTCAGAAGATTGAGGTGGGAGGATGGCTTGAGCCTGGGAGGCACAGGTTGCAGCGAGCCGAGATCGTGCCACTGCATTCCAGTCTAGGAGACGGAGTGAGACCCTGTCTCAAAAAAATAAAAACGAAATAAATGTGTGTATGTGTGTGTGTAGAATTAGTTCAAGTACTATATTCGGTTACAGTATATGAATATAAGGTATATATAGTAATAAAATAAGATTACACTGTACTTTCAATTCTGTGACTTGCTTTTTCGTACAATAGTGTATCGTGGACCACATTCCAGTTTGCTCTAGATATCTCTGGTAATGTGCTGTGCATGTTTTTGTGGGTTGCCTTCCATTTTTACCAAGACAAGCAATCCTGTGCTAGTCTTGCTCTTGCATATATCCTTTTGCATTTGTGCTAATATTCTGTTGAAAGTAGGTTTTTACAGAGTGAAGATGAGGAAAACAGCTCAGGGGTTACTCCTCAGCCATCTCTCCGGGGTCTAGCCCCCTCCTCCCAGATGACCCTCTCCAGCTTCCGTAACTAACCCACTACTCCTCCCAGGAAATGTCTAATCTCGGGTAGGCCAAGGTAACCAGGACGTTTCGTGTGGAGCTGAAATCATGAAACCTTACTTTGCTACTGGTTCTCATGGAAGATGAAACTAATTCAGCCACTGGGATTTTATGGTGCACATCCTCGTTTCAGCCCATGACCGAGCTTTTGCTGTGCCTCTACCGCGTATGAGGGTAAACCTGCTTGCAGATGAGAAATGATTACGATTCCTGCCTTTGACCTTTTCACAGAGCTCCTAGTTTCATAAAATGAGGAAACTGAAACCCGGAGAGGGAAGTGGCCCACGCAGGGTCTGCCCCTAGCCGCTGGGTCAGAATCTGGGTTTCTGGACAGGAGCAGTGGGGATGGGAGTGGGGAGGTGGGAATAGGTCACAGAGGTGGGGAAGCAGAGCTATGCACCCGGCTCTCTGCCAAGATTTCCCATTCAATCCCAGTATCCATGCTAGGAGATGGAGGTGGCATCATGTCCATTTTCCAGAAGAGGAAACTGAGGCAGATCTGGGTTTGAAACTAGAACTGTCAGACTTCTAAAACTCCCCATCCGTCTTCCTCTGATTTCCAAAATATGACATCTGGGGTGCAGCTCCCAGGTTTGGGGGTCTGAGGGAACCAACAGCCCTTCCAGGTGTCCCTGCCCACCTCCCTCCCTGGGAGCACCATTCCCATGAGGACGCCGGCTCCTCTTCCAGGAGGGCCCAAACTAGAAGAACCCCAGCCAGGCTGCTGGAGGCTTTGTCTCCCCTCCACCCACAGACTTGCAGAAAGCCTGACAGACTCCCACTTCCAACAGGGTTGGAGCACGTAGGTCTCTGGCCTCGGCATCCTTGGGTAGGCAACCCTGGTGACTTCTCAAAGATCACATAGCAGAATAGGATCCAAGTGGCAGGAAGAACCTGCATGTTCTCCTTTCCACTCCTTGGCTGGCAGATCAGCCTGTGCTCTGGGGAAAGGGGCAAAGGCTCCTCTGGAGCAGCCTAAAGGGCTGGGGCTAAGAGAAGGCCCACCTGGGCTCCCCCATTCACTCACCCTCTGCACCATCTTGGGCAGGACCTTCCTCCTGAAGACTCCAGCCTCCTTCCCAAACCCAGCCTGGTTGCTGGGCACAGGCACTGTCAACAAAGCACTCCCCATGGGGCCAGCTCTTGCCAGGGACTGAGAACAATGATCCCCCGAGAGAAGCCTGTTACCCAAGGCTAGATTTCGGGGAGAAGCAAGGCTCGCTGGGAGCAGCTCCTGCTGGCTTTGTGTTTGAAACAGTTGTCAGGAAATGCCAACTGCTCCTTGGACCTATAGCCTCCTTCCTTCCTTCACACCTTTTGAAAAGGTGAGCTCCTGGAAGACAGAGCCCCTCAGACAAACCCAGCTCACCCTCAGCTCCAACTCCCAGCTCCACCCATTCTGCCTGTTTTGGTGTTTCGCACCACCCTGGGCTGGCCAGAGCTCTCCAGTCTTCTCTTCTGCCCTTCCCTAAGCTGTTCTGTCATTTCCAATTCTTAGTATTGTTTTTTCCTAGTAAAAGCAACACAGGTTTACTGTTAAAAAAATATTACAATCTGGGCTCAGTGGTTCACTACTATAGTCCCAGCTACTTCGGAGACTGAGGTGGTAAGCCCAGGAGTTTGAGCCCAGCCTTGGCAACATAGTGAGAGACGCTTTTTTTTTCTTTTTGAAACAAGGTGTCACTCTGTCACCCAGGCTGGAGTGTAGTGAGACAATCTTGGCTCACTGCAACCTCTGCCTTCCAGCTCAAGTGATCTTCCCACCTCAGCCTCCCAAGTAGCTGAGACTATAGGTAGGCACCACCACACCAAGCTAATTTTTAAAAATTTTATTTGAGACGGGGTTTTGCTCTGTTACCTGGACTGTTCAGAACCCCTAGGCTCAAGGGATCCACCTGCCTCAGCCTCCCAAAGTGTTGGGATTATAGGCATGAGCCACCGCACCTGCCACCCATTTCTTAAAAGAAAAGAAAAGACTGCAGAAATGTCTAAATCTAAAGTAGAGGAAGAAAACCGCCCCCATCCCAGTCCCGGACATACCATATTATATGATAAGCTCAAACTACACAGGCTCACCTGCACCTCATTTCTTCAAGATTTCTTTGAAACGATAACTGATGGTGTCCCTTCCCTGTTTAAATTATTCCCGCAGCTTCCTACCGTTCTCAGATAAAATACACTCCTGATCTTGGCTATCAGGCCCTGACGGCCTCTGTTTCAGTCTAGGGCCTCCCGCTCCCAGCCACACTGCCTGCTTTCAGGCTCCTGTCCTCCCTCTTTCTCCACCTCTTCTCTCCCGTCCTCTCTTTTCCCTTTTGCTTTTGCACAGGTGGAGCCCCAGTCCCCACATAGAGTGCTGTTCACCTGGTGACTTTCTGCTCCCCTTTCGGATCCCAAATGACTTCCTCTGAGAGGCCTTCTCAGATCCCCCTGCTGGTGGAAAGTCCTGCTCCCTCTTGTCACAGCTGCAATTTTAAATTCATATCTGACTGTTTGATGGTCTTGCTTTCCAAAACCATCCAGTTCAAGATTAAACAATTTAAGGAAGCAGAGCTCTGTTTTGCGCAGTATTCTCTCCCAGTGCCCAGTACATTGTGGATGCTCAATAAATACTTGGATATATGGACATAGTAAGTACTAATTATCTGATTGCTTACATGGGCCAGCACAATGCCAGGCATGGGGGAACTCAAAGGATTAATACAACAAGAGCAGGTTCTCAAAGGCTGGAGGTTAGCAAGCTAGGGATAAGGCAGGCAGGGGTTTGGGTAAGTGCTAGAATGTGATGTCAAACGGTTACAAGGGCATGGCTTTCGAGGTCCTTTTGTGATGTTGTTAAGTCATTGCCTGATTGTCTTCTCTACTGTTTCTGTTAAACACAGGCCCCTGGAGAAGGGAGTCTTTGCTTCTACTTCTCTTCCCTACTTCCCTGCAGCCCGTGGCCTCCCTTTCAGCACTTAGCCCAGGCCAGAGGTCTACAGAATGTGTGTATTAAAAGACTGGATGGATGGTTGGGTGGATGGATGGATGGATGGATGGATGGATGGATGGATGGATGGATGGGTGGATGGATGGACGGATGGATGGATGGATGGATGAAAGAACTAAAAAAGCCAGCAGGGCCTCACAGATCCTTTACTCTTACTCTGATTTTTCAAATGAGAAACTGAAGTGTAAGAGAGGTGGAGTACATCCTTAGTCACTTCCTCTCTTTGAGAACTTATATTGATTTTTTCTTTTCAGTCTATAAACATGTTGAAATATCCTTCACTCTAAACAAAACAAAACACCTCTTTCTTCCCTACAACCTTTCCCTTGAGCTAAGACTTCCCCTTTTGCTTTCACTGCCAAACTTCTTGAAGATCTCATAAAATTCACCCACTGGACTTCCTCATCTCCCATCAGCCCTTGACCTCTAGCTTTTGGCTTCCATCCACATCACCATGGCAACAGCTCCGAAGTTGCCACTCACCAGAGACCTTCTAGGCCTGGAGCCCTTCCTTGGCCCAGGTAGTGTTTGGCACTGTCACCAAATCTTCTCTGAACCCCAGAGGCACTGCTCTGCACAGGGGACACTCTTCCTGTCCAGAAGGCTGCTTTCTTCTGGGACCCTTAATGGCATCTCATCCTTCTAGCACCTTCCACCACAGCTCTGGCCTCAGCCCCTTCTTTGCTTTCATCCTGTATTCTCTCAACATTAATGAGTGCCTCTGGGTGCCTGGCGCCATGATAGGCTCTTGGCTGCATCACCTTGTGTAATGCTCATGCTGATCCTCTGACACAGGTGTATTAGTGTCATCCATGCTTTACAAGTAGAGAAACTGAGAAGCAGTGAAAATAAGTCAATTGCTCAGTCCTACACAGCTGGTAAGTGGCATCTTTGGGACTCGAATAAAATCTTGCTGTTTTCAAGCCTGCGCTCTTGGCTGTGAAGCCACAACTTTTTCTTAGCAGTCTCAGCCACACTCAGGCCCCACATCTCTTTTTACAACTCTCAAGTAAGTGTTTTCAGAGGGGATCTCCCTTTGGAATGCCAGGTTTGCTCTTCCAAAGTCCTGATGAAATTTGTGGTTAGATATCCTTTTAAAATCTCCAAGCCAGACCCCTCGGGTCTTTTGCTCTCTTGATCGAGGGGCAAATCCTTCCCTGCCACCCTCAGGCTCACCTGCAATGTCAGCCCCCATCCCTGCCCCTTGCCCAGTCTGCCATGATCCCTTCCTGTCTCCTCTTGCATCTGACCTCCTCTCTGTGTGTTCTGAACAGTCTGGTGCTCCCTGCAGTTCCATCTCTGCTGAGAGAGGACCCTCCCTGAATTCCCTTCCTTCATGTCCCTTTGACCACTAGAAATCCTTTGTATCTAGAAAATAGGCAGACAGGAAATATTCTAAACATCAATAGTGGTTACTTCCAGATGAGGGGGATCCAGGTGACTTATTTTCACATCTGTTCAGTATTTTCCAAATTTCCCATAATGAGGATGTTTTACTTTATAATCAGAAAAGAACTTGTTAATTTCAGAAATTAATCTTATTCATCTGCCCTGCCCACTTCCTCTTTGAACCCCGTCTGTAGCCTATTCACGTGAGGCCTCCTTCAGGTCCCACTGGGGCTGCCTTGGCTACTTGAAAGCCAGGCATTTGTTCACACATAATGATCCACTTGGTCCTTGCAGCCTCCTCCCCAGTGCCCTGGGTGTACCGGGGCACCCCACAAATGCAGGAGAAGCAGTTAAAATAGACATATTCAAAAGAATATTCATCAAAGAAGTAAGAGACTAGAGACCCTTTAAATGTCTATCCAGAGAGGCCTGGTTAAATAGCACGTGGGAGGTCTAAGGGCTTGCCAATACTCCTTAGAAAGAAAGACATAGTGTGCAGTAAACCACCATGGCACACATTTACCTATGTAATAAACCTGCACAGCCAGGCACAGTGGCTTACGCGTGTAATCCCAGCACTGTGGGAGGCCAAGGCGGATGGATAACAAGGTCAGGAGTTCGAGACCAGCCTGGCCAATATGGTGAAACCCCATCTCTACTAAAAATACAAAAATTAGCCAGATGTGGTGGCAGGCGCCTGTAGTCCCAGCTACTCAGGAAGCTGAGGCAGGAGAATCGCTTGAACCCGGGAGGCAGAGGTTGCAGTGAGCCAAGATTGTGCCACTGCACTCCAGCCTGGGCAAAAGAGCGAAACTCCGTCTCAAAAAAAAAAAAAGGAAAGGAAAAGAAAAGAAAAGAAAACCTACACATGCTGCACATGTACCCCTGAACTTAAAATAAAAGTGAAAAAAAAAGAAAGTCATAGATCCCAGCTGCTAATATGAACCAATTTCCAAAAGATGGTATTAAATTTTTAAAAATTCCAGTAAAATGTACATAGAATGTTCCTATTTATTTAAAAAATAAAAGGATAACCACACACACGCACATATATATGTACATATAGAGACCTAGAAGATCTTTTTGGAAGGATATCCTCAAACTGGTAAGAGCAATTGCTTTGGGAAAGGGATGGGGGACAGAGGAGTTGGATAAAAAACCTCAGAGGAGGTATGAGCATTGTTTCTGTTTACTTTAAAAAACTGTTTGCATTTACCTTAAAAAAAAAAAAATACAACCAAAGGGGCTGGGCGTGGTGACTCATGCTTGTATTCCAGCACTTTAGGAGGCCCAGGCAGGAGGATGGCTTGGGCCCAGGAGTTCAAGACCATCCTGGGCAACAAGCTGAGACCCTTATCTCTACGAAATAAGTATTTAAATATTAACTGGGTGTACTGCTCAGGAAGTCGAGGCAGGAGAATCGCTTGAACCTGGGAGGCAGAGGTTGCAGTGAGCCGAGATTGCGCCATTGCACTCCAGCCTGGACGACAAGAGGGAAATGCCATCTCAAAAAAAAGTTAGCTGGGTATGGTGGCGGGTGCCTGAAGACTCAGCTACTCAGAGGGCTGAGGTGAAAGGATCACTTGAGCCTAGGAGGTCAAGGCTGCAGTGAGCTGTGATCGTGCCATTGCACTCCAGCCTGAGCGATGGAGCAAGATCCTGTCTCCAAAAAACAAACAAACAAAAACATACAAAAAAAGAAAAACAAAAAGCAACTTACAATTGGTAGGTTTGTAACCTACCCAGGAGCCCACAGCCATGAAGTGGGAAGACCCCCAGTCACTTTGTACCACTTCTGAGGCCTCCTTTCTACCCCTTTCCTTCTAATGCTTCCTTCCTGGGGCACAGGGGTACCAAACAAAATCCCCCCAGTCCATCCCTGCAGCTGGAGTCTGGGCCCTATTCCAACAAGGATCCTTGTGCACTGAGGCCCCGTGAGGTGGTCCCCAGCAGGGACGCCAGGCTGAGAGTTAGGGACAGACTCCCCCAGCTCACCATGTGCCCCCTCCTAGGGGAAATAACTCCTCCCCAAAGCAGGCTGGTCACCACAGGTTTGTTGGCACAGGGTGATTCGCTGCACCCTCGCTGGGAACTCTTCTCAGGGTGGAGAGCGCCAGCTGACATCAAGGTGGTGACTCAGTACCTTAGCAGCTGCTCCTCCAGAAGAAAAAGCCTTGCTGGCACGTGACGGGCACAGTGGGTGGGATGTGGTGGGAAAGACAGCCTGGCCTGGCCTGGCTTCTCCAACAGAGGATACTGTGGGCTTGGCCTTGGCCAGAGGGCTCTGGGCATCATTTCTCTCCCCCTGCATTCAGGTCCTCCCTTAGGGGGCAGAGATTGGACTGGGCACAGCCTTGCAGGCTGCCAGCCAGGGAGGAAATTGTCCTCAGCATAATAATAATTTACACTTCTTTATAGCCTCTTATCTGCGGATCTCAAAGCACGGAAAAACTCAGATGTTGTTTGCAGAGTGAGAATTTGCCTGGACCAAGAGCTCTGCAGCCAAAGTCAAGACCAGCCGAAACCTTCTTGCTCACAATTGGGGCTCACACACGTGCTACCTTACTCACCCAAGCCTGGGGGCCTGGCTTTGTCCCAGCCAACCCCCTGCTCAGCCACACACACAGCCAATGGCCAGAGCCACCTAAGAGGACTCCCCACCCCTGTTAGTGTCCCACTTGGTGGGCCAGGCTGGGAATGTGGGCAGGTGGGAGGAACCCTGGCTTGAGACCCAGTAGGCCTTGGTTCTCAAAGCTGTGGCCACTTACTGGATTGACGTAGCCCTTCTCCCACCTGGGCCTCTGTTTCCTTACCCAATAAAATGTGTTTGGAACCCTCCAGGGATTGCAAACCGTGCTAAACAAAATCTTGGCCTTTTCCAAGGGAGCTTCGTGGCTTTTGTCAATACTCAATTCAAATATAATTCCCAAAATGTATTTTATTTATTTTTACTTATTTATTTTAAGACAGGGTCTCACTCTGTTGCCCAGGCTAGAGTGCAGTGGCATGGATCATGGCTCACTACAGCCTCAAACTCCTAGGCTCAAGTGATCCTCCCACCTCAGCCTTCTGAGTAGGTGGGACAATAGGTGCATGCCACCACATCCAGCTAATTTTTAATTTTTTTGTAGAGATAGGGTCTCCCTGTGTTGCCCAGGCTGGTCCTGGGCTCAAGCCATCCTCCCTCCTCGGCCTCCCAAAGTGCTGGGATTACAGGTGTGAGCCACCGTGCCTGATCCAAAATGTATTTTAAACTACTTGAATATTTGTAATAAGCAGCACCATGCACATTTAGAAGTGATACGTGATTTTCACACACTGGAGCTCACCTCAGTTGTGTTCACACTGATTTCATAAGTAGCACAGTAACATGTTGGAAACTTGAACTTCTTAGAAAACACATTTAAATTAGTGGAGTGCAGCTTTTATTGTTCGCATACACTGGGGTCCTGTGCCGGGTCAAATCTTATTTGGAAAAAGGGTTCTGTTTAAAAAGATCTCGCAGGCATTGGGCTCCCTCACCAGGAAGAGAGATAAGGAGAAGTGATAAGACCAGTGTTGCTGCAGAGTGACTTCTGTGTTCCGCAACTGTGTTGAAAGATTTTCTCAGCAGACTGCAGAACATCTTATCTGAGCTCTGCTCTGAGCAGTGCCACTGATTGGCAGACATTTGCAGGTTGGTTCTGGAAGCCATTGGTAGCTGACAGCTCCAGGCTGATCCGAAAGAGGTAGGGCCCACTTCTGCACCAGGGCAGAAGAGTGAAGCCTTTCAGGAGCTGCTTGGGGATAAGAAACAAACATGAAGAACTCAAATCACGAGTTGCCCGGCTCCGATGTGCCAGGTGATGGGCTGCACCTCTCACCCATGCAAATACATTTGTCCCTCACATGTACACAAGGAGGTTTAGCCTCATTTTATAGGTGAGGAAAGTGGTACACAAATAGTTTGACACCGATCAAGTTCTCTAGCTAGTGAGTGACAGTTCTGGGAGCAAACTCCCCAGTCTGGGATGGGGATCAGAAACTCACCCTTTTAATGAGCACCCCAGGGGATTCAGGTAATTCTGATGCAGCTGGTCTACACACCCTTCTCCGAGAAATACTTTATTACATTATACTGGGTGCAGGGGCTGGATACAGACTGAAGTAGAAATAGTTCTGACCAACAGTGGCCTTGTCATCAGCACCTGCTTTTTACCGACCTTTTACCTAACAGGTGGCTCTGCCTGAACAAGGTCTTAGAGGGGTCTCTGGACGTCAGATACAGGCAAGCGTCTGCCCCTTTCTTTGCTTCCATTTTCACCTCAATAGAGCAAGGGATGACATCTTGGTGCCCTTCCTGCTCTCACTCCTGCGAATCCATCACCTGCCTCTGTGACCTGAGTACCAGCCCAGGAGCTCCAAGGTCGGGTCTCAGAGTGGTAAAGGGTCTTGCTTGAGTCAAACAGTTAGTAAGTAGTGAAGCTTCCTTCGGTCAGGCTGCTGGGCACCAGATCTCCACCATCTTAACTCCCAAGCAGTGGTGTCCCCAGGGACGGGGCCATAGGAATGGGCCACATGGGTACAATAAGAGGTCATATCATCCACAGAAAAATTGCAAACAATAATAAACTGACTAACAGTGATGCACCAGCAATTCTAATCAATGTCAGTGATAAACAACTTCTGTCCCCGCCACACCCCCCACCGGCTTGGTATGCCACCCACTGCCACCCTCTGCTGCATTCTCTCCTGGGCTTATGTGAGTCACTGCCCTGCAGTGAGGCTTCTCAGAGGAAGGAGAGGAAGGGACCTTGTTAGGGGTGGGGGTGGGGTCTCTTCAATGCGGTCCCCATCCGGCCACACCAGCTGTGACAAAGACACACAAGAGAATGTGGTCTGGGTGACTACAGGGCTCATTTACCTCAGGCTAAAAATAAGTGCATTCCCCGCAGCAGGTGGGTGACTCAGCAGGCCTGAGGAAAGCTTCTAGATGGAGGAAGCACAGTCCTGCTAGCTCTGGTTTCCCCCAGGTACCAGAACAACAGGAAGGGGCTGATGACGGAATTGTAGCATACATTTCACAACCCCTGCTGCGCCTCCCAACTTTCCCCTGCTCCTGTTCCCCAAACTCACTGTTCAAAAATTGCTGTTCAAAACTCCTGAAATTGCTGGTCCAGTTGACAGCCCAAATGAGAGCCATGTGGCCAACTGCTCAAACTTATGGTAGCTTTCTTCCAGACCTTAAAGACAGAGGCGCCGGGCGCGGTGGCTCAAGCCTGTAATCCCAGCACTTTGGGAGGCCGAGACGGGTGGATCACGAGGTCAGGAGATCGAGACCATCCTGGCTAATACGGTGAAACCCTGTCTCTACTTAAAAATACAAAAAACTAGCCGGGCGACGAGGCGAGGGCCTGTAGTCCCAGCTACTCGGGAGGCTGAGGCAGGAGAATGGCGTAAACCCGGGAGGCGGAGCTTGTAGTGAGCTGAGATCCGGCCATTGCACTCCAGCCTGGGTGGCAGAGCAAGACTCCGTTTCAAAAAAAAAAAAAAAAAAAGACAGAGGCGAGAGAAGGTGTGTGCATGTATGTGTGTGTGCATGAGAAGCAGGCCGCAGAGCGTCTATACTGGAGTCTGCCTTTGTCTCTGACCTCCCACCCTGGCCGCTGGCCACGTACAGTAGAACCCAAGGAGGACTGCTGATGCTCTCTGATCATTTTCTACAATGAGTTATGCCCTGGGAAATGAAAAGTGCTCCCTTCTCTCCGTCCGTCTCCAGACTCTTCAGGAAGCAAGCACAGTCCTGACCTTCTAGATAAATCTCCAGCGACTCAACAGAAGCTGAGGAGTGAGGCAATTATTTGGAGAATTCAGCCCCACCTCAGGCAGCTGTCTGAGCAGAGTGATTTAATGGGAAGAGGCAAGACTGAGCACCTGGACCTAGTTTCTGGTCCTGGTGCTGCCACTCATACGCTTTGTGACCTTGAGCAAATCAATTTTCCTCTCGAGTCTCTAGTTTCTTTCTCCTCTGCACATCCATTTGTTATTTCTTCAACACATATCTATTAAATGCATACTGGGCCATGCACCTGAGTATACCATGCTAGATTCAGGAACAAGTAACTGTGGAGGATGGAAAATGTCCAGGAAGTCTTTGCACCTCCTCCTAACAAAAACTAGCACTACTTCTCCATCCTTTGACTCTGGGATGGCCTCGTAACTTGCTTTGACTAATGCTGCAAAAGTGACCCTTGACTTTTGCTCTCACCCTCTTGGAACCCAGCTACCACATGAGGAAGCCCCAGCTAGCCTGCTGGAGAGGCCACATGGAGGAGAACTGAACCTCCCTCAGTGACGGCCTCTACCAGCAGCCCATCAAGTTAGACTATGCAGTCCCAGCCAACAAGCCACTTTACCAAAAATGTAAGAGTGAACCCAGCCAAAACCATCTGGAGCAGAGACAAGCCACCCTGCTGAGCCTTGACCGAACTGTCAACCCACAGAATTGTGAGCAATTACATGGTTGCAGTTTTCAGCTATTAAGTTGTGGTGGTGGCTTGTTATCAATATAATTAATGTTTATTGACAATTTCCAATGTGCCATTGACAATGCTAAATGTTTTACATATATAATCTCATTTATTCCTCCCATCAACCATGTGAGGCAGGTACTACTAGTCAAATATCCATTTTACAAATGAGAACACTGAGGCACAGGAAGGAGAAGCAACTTGCTGAAGATCAAAAGCTGGGTAGGAGAGCTGCGATATGAGGCCAGGCAGTCCAAGCTTCAGAGCCTACACTGGTAATTCACCACTGCCTTACATGGAACCAAACAGACCTGGTTCTTGCCCTCACAGAGTTCATTGTCTAGGTGGGAGACTGGCATTAAAGAAACACAGAAATAAATATACAACCACAAATATTGATAAGTGCTAGGAAGAAGACAGATGCTATGGTGTGTTCACAGAGAAGGCCTCTAGGGAGGCCCGAGGGTGAAAGGGGCAACCAGCTGAGTGAGCTGGGGCAAAGACCAGAGGATTAGAATGTGATTTTGCAATTTCAGTCAGCATAGATGTCCCCTGGGAAGCCTAGTAGAAATGCAAAAAAGACCTGGGCCTCATTCCCCAGAGGTTCTGATTTTTCACCATCACCTTCAGATATTCTGATTTGCTGGCTTTGCTTGATTGGGAGCCTGATAATTCTTTTTGTTTTTGTTTTTCTTTCTTTCTTTCTTTCTTTTTTTTTTTTTTTTGAGTTGGAGTCTTGCTCAGTCGCCTAGGCTGGAGTGTAGTTGTGCAATCTCAGCTCCCTGCAACTTCTGCCTCCTGGGTTCAAGCAATTCTCCTGCCTCAGCCTCCCCAGTAGCTAGGATTACAGGCATGTGCCACCACACTGGCTAATTTTTGTATTTTTAGTAGAGACAGGGTTTCACCATGTTGGCCAGGCT
>NW_012121265.1:8798156-8878565 GCF_000951035.1 Colobus angolensis palliatus
GAAGGAAGGAAGGAAGGAAGGAAGGGAGGGAGGGAGGGAGGGAAAGAAAGAATTATCAGGCTCCCAATCAAGTAAAGCCAGCAAATCACCAGGAATGCCACCTGATGCAGCTTGATTTAGACCAGAGAGTAGGAAAGAATCCACTCTTGGCTTGGGGCCTGCCAGCCATGGGCCTGAAGAAAGCTTGCTTGAGGCAAGGAGGCAGCGAGAGAAGGGTGCTGGCCCAGACACGCTACAGCCCCTTGACGAGTGGCGCAGCACAGGCTTGAGTGTGCAGAGGTAGCGTGTTCACGGCACAGGTGTGAGAACTGCCTCCTCCCGACAGCCTTGTCCCCCCATTCTAGAGTGGCTGATGGTCACCACGTAGAGGATTGCCATGAGAACTCAGAGTTCATGGTGGGGTCTGGGGCATGGCAGGCACTCCCTAAAGGAGTTTTCATTCCTCTTCTTTGGGACAGACACAGAAATGAACCTGATGCCCGAGGAGGAAGACAGGCCCAGGAAATATCCTTCTTTAGGGACTGGGACAGACCCCAGTAGCTGCAGCCCATCCCTGGAGTCCCCAGCTCTCTCTCAAGTCCCCAGGAGCTGGAAGGTCAGCCCTGACCACTCCTCTCTGACACAGAGGACCCTCCGAGCTGGCCGTGTGGGAACAGCCTTGCCCACACATGATCCAGATGGTTGTCCAGAGGAGGGGATGGCCAAGGGAAGGATGAGGCCTGACCGGTGAGGAAAGAATGAAGAGAATGAGGCACTGACTCATTCTCGGGCTCCTGCTCTAAGAAGGAAAAGGACTTATTTGCGGGTGGGGGTGTGGTTGGAGCCAGGCCAGAGGGTACAGTGAGAAATGAGGTGCCTCTAGCTCATGGATAAATCCTCCTGGGAAGGGGGGCCAGTTTACGAAACCCAGCAAGTTGATTGACAGTCTCTTCTTTCTTCTAACACATCCTTCTAACTGGGAGCGGTAGGAGGAATTCCAAAGACCCAGGCAGGCAGCCTTTCTTGAGTTCTACTGCACATCCAGCCCTGGGCCAAGTCTGGAGTGGACATCATCCCTTCAGAGCAACAGGATGAACTTGGGGTTCAGCATCTGCTTAGGCAGAGCCAGTGTTGGCCACTGTGCCTTATTCTCTCTCCCCACCTTTCTTTCCTCCCACCCACCCCTACCTCACCAAGCCAAGTATGGACTGTATCTGGGACAACTTTTTCTGTGTAGATCAAACAGTTCCAAATAGCACAAAGGCAAAGGCACCTACAGGTTAGTAGTGGGCGGCCTGGGTATCTGTTTGTATGAGTTAATTTGCATGAGGGTAGATAGGCCTCTAAGGAGGAAGTTTGCTGAGAGGTTAAGGGTGGGGTACAGAGGAGCAAGGGGCCTGAGTTTCATTCTCTGTATTGCTGGAATGGTGGATGTGACTGAAAAAAAAAATTTTTTTTTTCTTACTGCAAAAACGGAATTTATTGACTTCAGAATGGAAGTCCAAGGGGTGTGGCTGGTTTCAGACAAGACTTAATCAGGGGCTCCAAATGTCTCCAAACTTCATGTTCTCTGTTATCTTTTGGCTCAGCTCTTCTCTCTTCTCCAGGTAACAGCTCTATCACTGGCTGGTTCCACCCCATGGGGGCAAGACGACTGTAGAAGCTCCAGGCCTCACATCATCTCACCAGGGCGGAGGAACTGCACTGAGTTTCAAAAGTTCTGGAACTGAGTTTCATTGGCTCTGATTTGCCTGCCTTTGGTCATGTACCCATCCCTTAACCAATAACTGTGGCAGGGGGGTAGAGGGTACGGATTGCAGGATCATAATCTCCCCTCCCAGATCTGAGTGTCTTTGAAGGGGATGTGTATCGGGAGCCTGGTCATGGTGGGATGGGGGCAGTTTCACTGGAATCATATAAACTGGGCTGAGGCTTTTATTGCAAGTGAGTAGGGGACAGGCTAGCAGGAAACACTGGCCCCTTACTCTTTAGAGAGGGGGCTGCAGGGAAAAGCTGAAAAGACTTCTTTGGGGCCCAGGTTACAAACTGGGACACACAGTAGGGAGAGGAGCTTTCTGCCTCTTTCAGTTCAGAGCACAAAACCGTTTTGCCCTGGTGGGGACTGAGGACTGCCACACAGGCCAGCACCAGGGGTCACACCCTTAAGTGTGACTTAAGTAGAGAAATGGGGGCCTCATGGAGCACCCCAGGCAGGGAGACAGGCAAGGCCCTGCCTCAGTTGCCCAGTGCACAGTGGACAGCAACAAAGAGGTCAAGCGGAAGACACATTAGCAGGCTGGCCGCGGGCACTTACAAGACACCCGAGGGCCTTCCGGAGATGACTTGGGCGGACTTTGGGGAGCGAGTCCAGTGAGGTTCCGTGTCAGGGAGGAAAGCAGCATCCCTGTGCCCTGCGTGGGAACATTAGCAGGCTGTGATGGAAAGAGCTTCAGAATGGGGACCAAAAAGGCAGATTCCAGTTGCCAGGCCACTTGTTAGCTATATGACTTGGGGCAAGCCATTCTCCCTTTTCTGGCCTTGCTTTCTTCCTCTGTGAAATGGGGGTGATACACCCACCTCTGGTTGATGGGGGAATCTGGTGAGCTGGGGAGATGAAAGCAGTGGGGAAAAGCTAATGCGCCGCCCTCGGGGCAGGGCCTGCAAAGCTTCTTATCCTGGTCACCGGTGGCCCTAAGGCCTAGACCCAGGGGCCATATATTTGTGCCCCAGAGGCATTCGCAACCAAAGGAAAAGCATCCAGAGGAACGAGCCCCACAGGCGCCCTGTGGAAGCTACTCCTCGTGGAGGCCCTGGAGGCGAGGCACTCGGGCACTCGGGCACTCGGCCAGGGATGTGGGCAGCTCCCCGGGACACTCCCCTGCCCTTCCACTGAGTCAGAGGAAGGGACCCAGGCTGGGCACGAGCCTTGCAGGTTCTACTAGTTACTGAGGAGGGGACGGGGCAGGGCTAAAGGCAGAAGGAAAAACACACAAACAACAGACACACCCACCCTCTCCACAAACAACCCCCTCCTAGAGGCCCAGGGCACAGATGCAAATCAAGGCCTGGGAAAGCGGAGTCACCTCCTCCGCACTAGGGAAGAGCTCCCCAGGCCTTGTCCACACTTCCTCCCCTAGCCTCTCCCTCCCGCCCACATCACAGGTCCCTTGGGCAGGGATTGCCTGTTTTCCAGAATCGTCTTGGTTGCAGGGACCCAGGCCTCCTCCAGCCCTTCTGGGTAGGTTAGACCCTCTACTCCCCAAATTTGGGTTTCCTCTGCTTCCTTCCCAGGGAGCTGTCTGTACTCATGCCCCTGCTACCAGAATCAGTGTCCTAGAAAGCTGGCTGGTGGAAATGTCTTCTCTCTACCATGCTTGGCCTTTCAGGTCCACCTATTCATCAGCTGGTAGCGACTGGAAACATTCCTTTCCATATTTGCCCCAGGCCAGGCAGCTTGCCTGGACTTATAGGAGAGGGGCCGTTCTGCTCAGCCTGCACTGGAGGCCAGCAGAGGTCTCAGCTCCAGCCCACAGGGAACAGTCGTTATGGTGGAGAAAATATGGGTTTGAATCATCAGTTTCTGTGCTTCTTAGCTGTGTGATTTTAGATAAATTACTTCACTTCTCTGAGCTTCAATGCTGTTATCTGGATATTTTTTCCCTTTTCTGAATTCCTGCATCACTGCTCTCCTGGTAGGCATCTCTGCTAGGCAGTAATGACAATACCCACAGGTTGCTGTGAGGGCAGGGATGAGAGGGACAAAGCCCATAGCAGGGCTCGGTAGATGAACCTCCCCAGCTTTCCACACCTTACCACATGTTACTTTCCTATTCCATTCTCTTCTCCTATGAAATGACTGGCTTGTTTGCTCAGCAGTCCTGTGTTGAGAGTCAGGCACCATCACACACTGGCATGCATTATCTTCATCACACAGCCCCGTGAGGCTTAAAGCATAAAGCCCATTTCAAGAGTATCCTGTGGCTCAGAGGCAGGGTAAGAGTTAGGAGGCTACCAGGACATAGAGTCAGCCCAGCCCCACAGGTTTCCATGGACTGTTTCTCTGCCTGGAATGTCCTCCCATCTCTCCCTCTAGATATTGTCAGTCATTCAGAGTCTCATTCCTTCCATCTCCTCCAGGACACCTTCTGAATCAGTGAGGACACTCTTGATTGCAAGTGACAGAAACCTCCCTCCCAAATAGACTTAAGAAAAAAATGGGGGTTTGGGACTCAAGGAACCCCAAAACCCAGGTGATCTTGTTTAGTTACAGTTGGATTCAGAGCTCAAACAATGTCATCAGTATTTTCTTTCTCTCCAAATCTTGGTCTACCCTTTTTTATGAAGGCCAAGGTTTAGGGCTCTAGAGGGTAACAAAAGGCACAACAGTTCCGGCACTTATGTCCTTACAAGTTTTCGGGATAACGGAAGGAGTGAGTCTTATTTCTCCAGAGCTCCTCAAACTTCGTCTTGGAATTGAAATGTATTGTCACTCTCTGGTCTAACTTGGGTCAGATTCCCATTCCCAAACCAATCAATGTGTCCAGGGGATGGAGTTAGTGGATTAACTTAGACCTAAATCTCCTGCACCTCTCGGGAACTGCTGGTGGAGCTGGCTTCACCAAATGAGGTATGATTACTAGACATAGGTGAATGGAAGCTGACCACAAAGCAAGATGTCCACGAGCCCCTGTTGACGTTTCTTCCCTTTTCTGAATTCCTGGTAAGCATCCCTGCTAGGCAGCAAACTCTCTGAGGACAAAGACCCTGTGCATGACCCTGAGCACTCAACAGAGCACCTGGAAAATGGGCACCAAACATATGCCTTTCAATAGACCTAAGTATTTATTCAGAACTCAATGCACCTAGCTCTGAGCTAGTGGTATCAGTTAAGATTCAACTGAGAAGAGAAACACTCTTGCGTTCTAAACAGGAGAGGTCTTGTGATGGGGTGTTGAATGGCTTGCAGAGTCACTGGGAAGGTTGAAGAAAAAGACTCCAGGTTGAGCTTTCAGGAGTGACTGCCTTAGGCACACTGCAGAACTGAGCCACCAAGAGGGCTGGTAAGGGGACTGTGGTGGGGAGCCAGTGTTGTGTGTTGGCCATGGGGTTGGAGAGAAGTGCACAGATTTGAGGAGGTAAAGCCAAGTGACTTTGAGGGTGGATCGAGGCAGCAGAGTCTGTGGGTTAAGAGCCTGACTCTACCACGAACTTGCAAGGTAGATAATATCTCTGGGCTTCAATTTCCTTGTCTGTACAATGGTGATAATAACTCCAATTACATCATAGGGTTATAAATTATGTTTCGAGCTTTCCGGAGACCAGATGCTACTCCTGAGCTAGGAAATGCAGGGGGAGTGGGTGGGGTTTGTGTGGAAGAGGGTCCATTCCATTTGGGTTTTTTTTTTTTCTTTTTTTTTTTTGAGACGGAGTCTTGCTCTGTCGTACAGGCTGGAGTGTGCAGTAGCCCGATCTCGGCTCACTGCAAGCTCCGCCTCCCGGGTTCACGCCATTCTCCTGCCTCAGCCTCCCGAGTAGCTGGGACTACAGGCGCCTGCCACCACACCCAGCTAATTTTATGTATTTTTAGTAGACACAGGGTTTCACCGTGTTAGCCAGGATGGTCTCGATCTCCTGACCTTGTGATTCGCCCACCTTGGCTGCCCAAAGTGCTGGGATTATAGGCGTGAGCCACCGTACTCGGCCATTTGGGTTTCTTGACTTGATGGATCCTGGAAGGAATTGAACTGGGCAGCTCAGCAGGCTATTGAATGTTAGGTCCCAGGCTCCAGAGAAAAATCTGTGCTGGAGTTTTCCATTATATTGTGATTAATTCTGATTCACTCTTTTTAATGTGGGTGATGTAGCTCACAGCCTTCGCATGAGACTTACAGGCAGGGTAGTGTTCAGTCCCCTTCATCCTAAGTATTTCTACTTCACCAAGTGACAGCCTCTCTCCAGGAACCAGGAGCTTCTACTAACAGCCCTTTCTGTTATCAGATGCTGTGCTGAGCATGTACCTGGATTATCTCCTTTGGCCCCCAGGGCACTCTGAGACAGCTACTGTTATAGAAATGAGGAGAAATGAGGGCGGCCTCAGGAAGTTGAGCAAGTTGCCCAGGGCCACAGAGTCAACAGCAGAGAGCGGGTCCAACCTCCAAGCCCGTGCTTACAGCTCATGTTGTAGCGCAGAACTTTCAGTGAGGACAGAAATGTTCTATCTGCACTGTTCAGTATGGTCACCACCAGCCACAAGGAAACTAAGGAACTGAATTTGAAATTTTCTTCAACTTTAATTAATTTAAATTTAATAGCCACATATAGCTAGTGGCACCCATATTGAATAGCATTGACCTAATCCTTCCGGAGAGCCAAGCGAAAACCCAGAACTTGCCCTCCGACCTTCTTGCAGTATCTTCTTATTCAAAACAGTTCACAGTAAGGGCTCGGGCTCATGTTGAGTGAAACACGGTTTCCCCACAGGCTCCTGAGCTCCTCAATAAGAGACGTTCTAGCCCTTGAGGGTTAACTAGATATTTCCTGCTTCCCACAGTGTTCAAAGGTACCAGATGGGGAAGTTGGATGGGTTGGGAGGTGTGAAGGCCTCCTGGTGGCTTCCGAGATGGAAAAAGGAAATGCCCTTTTGCGGCATCCTGGAATACCAGGCTCCAGGCTGGCATCTCAAGCAATGGCACTGTTGCCTGGGAGACAAGGCGTGCTAGGTAGACCTCCCAGCGGGCGGCCAGCCTGCGAGCAGGGACCACCCTTGGAGGGCAGCAGCAGAAGCAAAGGGAGGAGTGGAATGGGGCATCAGGGGCAGAAGACCCAGAGGCACTGGGGGTGGAAGGGGCCAGGATGGTGCCTAGTGCAGATGGGAAGACAGAGGGGGAGGGAAGAGAAACCTTGGCCTTGGCTCTGGGCAGCAGGGTGAGGGGAAAGCAGGAACTGTACAAACAGCAGAGTGGAGACTCAAGCAGGCTTGGGCAGAAGCAGTCCCTGTGGATCCTTATCCATTTAGAAGTAAAAACTCTTATTGTAAACCAACTGCTCCTGTGATGCAACTGTCAGCAACAGCTGAGTAAGTAATTAGAGGCCTGGGAAGAGGCTTGCTGCCATATAACCTCGGCACCCACCTCCCTACTGTCTCCTCTGTAGCTGCGCCAGTGCCATACTTACTCTTCTTCCCCCAGCAGGACTATGTTCTAATTACATCTAGCCAGGGTCACCAAGAGTGTTTCCCATGGAATTTCATTTCCGGGCCTGTTGAATGCCAAATTAACTTTTAATCACCCTGGAGGTATTGAGTTTAATTAACCAGATTGAAAGTGACAAGCAGAACAGGATTTAGAGGGTAACTTTTTGGGGTGCTTCTTGGGAAGGCAGAACAATTTATTTCCAGGAAGCTGGGCAGTTGAGGGGCATGTCTATGCTCTCCAGCCGCAGCGTCTGCATATTTGAGAGCCCACTATGTGCCCAGTCCTGCAGTAGACGGGGTCGGGGCAGGAGGGTAGAAAATGTGGCCCTGGAGAAGCCCAAGCTTGAGATGGAGAGAACCTCACCAGGCACAAAAAACAGGAGTAGAGAATAATACAAGACCCTCTGTCTTCAAATCCTAAGTTGTGGCATGAAGCCTGTTCAGGAATTCATCTAAACCAGTGCTTTTTTTTTTTTTTACTACACCATCATGTCTGTCTACATTTAAAGCTAATAGCTACTCTTTATTGCACATTTTTTATGTGATAGCCAGGTATAGATACGGTCAACCTCACAGCCTTTCTGCCTTCCTGACTGGGCTTGAGTAATCTTCCCTCTGCCATAGGGCCAGGTGCCTGACTACCTGGTCAATTTGGCACATCCCATTTCCCTTGCCAGAGACTGGTGTAGGTGTGGGCATGGGATGCCATCCTAGCCAAAGTGTTTTTAGAAATAGCCAGCTGAGAGGCCGGGCACAGTGGTTCACGCCAGTAATCCCAGCACTTTGGGAGGCGGAGGCAGGCGGATCACCTGAGGACAGGAGATCAAGACCATCCTGGCTAACACGGTGAAACCCCATCTGTAGTAAAAATACAAAAAATTAGCCGGGCGTGGTGGCAGGCGCCTGTAGTCCCAGCTGCTCAGGAGGCTGAGGCAAGAGAATGGCATGAACCTGGGAGGCAGAGCTTGCAGGGAGCCGAGATCGCACCACTGAACTCCAGCCTGGGCGACAGAGCGAGACTCTGTCTCAAACAAAACAAAACAAAAGAAAGAATGAGTCAGCTGAGTTGGGGATAGTGTTCTGGGAAAGGTTCTCAAAATGAGGCACACAAGAGATATTCCTTTTTTCTACCAGATGTGTCGTGCCTTGGTGTGAGGGCTTGTGGCCTCCGGGTCTGTGGCAGCCATTCTTTTACCATGAGGGGATCCACCTGGGAATGCAGCTTACATTCTGAAGATGACTGAGTAGGAAGAACCTGGAAGCTGTTGAGCTGTGAATTATCCAACCCTGGAGCACCCTGCGTGAAGCCTGTTTCTTAGGTGAGATAATACATTCTGGCTGGGTGCGGTGGCTCTTGCCTGTAATCCCAGCACTTTCAGAGGCCGAGGCGGGAGAATTGTTTGAGCTCAGGAGTTTGAGACCAGCCTGGGAAACATAGTGAGACCCATCTATACAATTTGTTTTGTTTTGTTTTGTTTTAATTAGCCAGGCGTGGTGGCACACACCTGTGGTCCTAGCTACTTGGGAGGTTGAGGTGGAAAGTATCACCTGAGCCTGGGAGGTGGAGGCCGCAGTGAGCTGAGATCGCACCACTGCACTCCAGCCTGGGCAACAGAGCGAGACTCTGTCTCAAAAACACAAAACAAAAAAGCACAACACATTCTGTGTGACTGCAGCTATTTAGGGTAAAGTTTCCACAAAGCTGTAGCAACCAAAGGCATCTTCACTGGGAGCCAGACACTGTGCTAAGTACTTTACATCGATTGTCTTATTTCTGTGCTGCAGCAACAAGGACAAATTCAGCCTTCGTTCCTGTTCTCACGGGATGGAGTCCTGAGGTAGAGAGTATGAGATAGCAGGTGTGGTGAGCTGAGGAACAATCCTGACCAGGAGGGTTCAGGGAAGGCTTGTTGGAGGAGGCAGTGTTTGAGCTGAATCTTAAAGGAAAAGGAGAAGTTGTGCGCGCAGCGAAGGTGGTGGAGAGGATACTTCAGGCATGGGACCCACGTGAGCAAATGCACAGCAGCTCATGGTAGCTGGGGGCCTTGAGAACCCTAATAGGAGGGAGCGACACCGGGGTGTGCCTCGGCCAGGCAGGGTAAGGCAGGCAAGGTACCTAGGGCACTTGCGCCAGCCTGAGAGTCAGCACCTCCTTACCTTTTGTGCCGAAGCATTTCAACTGGCCCTGGAGAAGGGACTCCATCTAGAGTCACTCGGCCCTGGATGAAATCCTGGATCTCCCATTGATCATATAAACTCTTGGCCTCAGTTTCTACCCTTGAGAAATGGGTCTAAGACCACTACCTCACAGGATTGGTGGAGGATCACATGAGTCAGAGAATGTAAAATTCCTAGCGGAGTACCCGGCTCGTGCTTGGTGGAAACTGAATTAGTTTTTAAAAAATAAATCATATGGTAAGAGCTTAAAACCAAGATTTTTTTAAAGGGCTAAAAGAATGACATCTCTGAGTTTTCCCATTCCCTCATGCTGGGGTGCTCCCTCACCATTTGATTCTTTCCCAAATCTCCCTCATGCTGGGGTGGGCAGGAAGCGAAGAACACAGGAAGGAGGGAGTCACAGGCTGACGGAGTTCCTGCTTCTCCAGTCTTAAGAGTAAGACCCAGTTTCAGGCCTATCAATGTCAAGGGGAAAAGTAAATCCTGCTCCATCCAGGGCCAGAGGTAAACCCCCACCCCTTGCTCCACACCTCAGGGATGTGCACCATGGGGAGGGAGGGAGGCAGGACCTCCAGCCTGTCTCAGGCTTCCTGAGAAGCCTTTGCCACCTGGGGACCCCTCCCTGCATTCCCCTCCTATGATCTCCCATCTGGGGCCTTGGAGAGAAGAGGCTGTTGGAATGCCTCAGGAGACATGGCATGTGTCCCAGCCAGAGCCATCTTGATAGCAAAGCTGACACCATAATCCAGTGCCTAATTGCATGCCTTCTCCCTCTCACCTTCCCAGCACAGTGAGGTTGCTGAGAAGAGAATATGAACACAGAGGCTAAGAGTGAATGGGTCTTCTTTTTGGGGGTTTCAGTTTTGTTTTGAGGTGCGGGTCTTTCTTTGTTGCCCAGGTTGGTCTTGGACTCCTGGTCTCGAGCGATCCTTCTGCCTTAGATGCCTGAGTAGCTGGGATACAAGCATGCACCCCCATGACTAGCTGAGTGGATGGTTTGGATTCAAATTCTGCCGTTGACGAATACTGTTAGTTGCCTGTGTAATATGCTTCACCTTCTGCCACATACACACCCTTCCTTACAGTGACAGCAAACCCAGCTCCAAGCAATGGACTATGATTGGTCTAAGCCAAGGGTCAACAAACTATAGCCTGAGTGCCAAATCTGAATGCCCCCTGTTCTTTTATGGCACATGAGCTAAAATGGTTTTTAACATTTGTTTCAAATGGTTGAAAACATAAAAATAATATTTTGTGACACATGAAAATTATATGATATTGAAGATTTTTAAATTTTCAATGTTTAATTTTTATTTTTGTATAGAGACAGGGCAGTGCTATGTTGCCTTCAAACTCCTGGCCTCAAGTGGTCCTCCTGCCTCGGCCTCCCAAAGTGCTGGGATTACAGGTGCGAGCCACTGCACCCAGCTGAAATTCAAGTTTAAGTGTTCACAAATAAAGTTTTATTTAAATACAACCACATACGTTTGTTTCTATATTATCTATGACTGTGTGTGATAAAGGCAGAGCTGAGTAGTTGCAACAGAGACAGCATGACCCACAAAACCTAGAATGTTTCCTGTTGACACCTTTCCAGAAAACGTTTGCAACCTTTGGTCTAAGCAATCATGATAATCCTGCTCCTTTTTTTCCCAGGCTTTCTTGCAATGAGGAGTGAGCACATGTTCCAGTTCTGTCCAAAGAGAACTAAGCAGAGGTCTCTGGGGGGACCCACATAAAAGCATTGCTTTTCTGAAAGAAGGGGACAGCATGGCTGGGCCCCGTCCTTCCTACTTCCTGCCTGAAGTGTGGATATACTCTCTGGGGCCCACCCAGGTATCTTCTTTCAGAGCCCTTCTCCTGCCAAAAAATGCAAAAACAGAGGGTCAAGAGTTCAGTCTGGAGGGCTGGGTAGGCTGGCTGGGGTCCAAGAGAGGGGGACAGTCCACCCTGGGCACCTTTCCAGAGGATGGGCTGCTTCTCACCTAGACCAAAGGAACCATTTATCACCTGGGCTGGACTGAAGAAGGGTTGTCCACTCCCAAGAACTTGTTCGATGACTCCTGTCTGCTGGCCCAACATTGACATCTGGAGGGCTGGAAGATGGACTATCTCTGCTATGGAATCCTGGTGGCCAGCACTTCCCCATATCTTCTGGATTTCCCTTGGTACCCAGTTCCTCCTATTGTAACTGAAAGATAGTAGATAATCAAAATAATCTTGGATGGTTGGGTGGGTAGATAAGGGCTGAATGAATGAATGAATGGAAAATACAGTCATTAAGAGGCTATCTTTCTCACACATGAGCTGACGGCAAACCTGTGAAGTCACAGACTAGGTGTTATTCTGCCCATTTAACAGAGAAGGAAACCGGGTTCTGTAAAGCTACTCGACTTTCCCAAGGTCACAAGACTTGGAACAGGTGAAGCTGGGACCCAAACCAACACTGCTTCAAGACCCTGGGCACAGGCCCCTCCTGCCTCACCTCCCCGGACATCACCTCCAGTCCATACTACACTCAATATATAGGCAAAGAACCTGCTGTCATCTCAGCAATTCATGAAAGGAACTTTGCAACCTTTGCAAATCAAATGATACGGGTCTGGGAAGCTGCCAGGAACAGCCTCTCATCCACATGCCCCGGTTCTGCTCTTGGGACTGCCAACAACACGTCACTTCCTTAACAGTACATGTTTGTAGAATGAATGAGTTCTCAGTACATATTTGTAGAATGAATGAGTTGCCTTCCATCGGTACGAATTCCTCAACAAAATCCCGGAAATGCAGGTACAATTGACATCATGTTTCCTAGCTTTGCAGTAGAATGCAATGTGCATTCTGGTGGCCAAATGAGCCTCCTGCCGTGCTACATAAGCCCATGATATTCATCACCACCATCATGCAGGATCAGTTATCATGTACACTTGCTGCGTGCCACTCTCTATTCCAAGCACGCTATGTGAATGGTCTCATTTAAACTTCACAACCAACCCAGTGGTCTGGGTAGTACTGCTATCCTCATTTTATGGTTGAGAAATTTAAGGTTCAGAGAGGTTAAGTAACTTGATCAAAGCCACACAGAGATAGCAGAGTCAGGTATAAACCCAAGTTTTTGTTTGGTTTTTGTTTTTGGTTGGTTTGTTTGTTTGTTTTGTTTTTTACCTCCAATAAGAGAGGAGGTGGCAGGGAAGACTTGTGTGGGATGGCTCTTGGGGGAAAATGCCCCCTCTGTAATCTGTATGGAGGGCAGTCCAGTCCAAGAGCTGACAGAAGAGAGAGCTGCTGCTTAGGGAAGGAGAAGTGGGCGGAGACATCTCGTTTGGGCAGGCCTTTCCTTGTCCCGTGCCAGGCTTAGCCTTGGCATGCTCACCCAGTGGACATGACTGTTTGTGTGTGTTGGGGGGGGTGGGTAAGGGCAGTGGATTAGGAGGGGCGGGGCGGGGCTAGCTGGGTTGTGATTCCCATGGAGACGCTGGTGATTCATTGCCCCTTCCAGCGAGTGGGGCCTCTATCAGGATGTGACTTGTAGTAAACAAGTCACAAGTTGCCATCCAGGCAAGAGGGAAATGGGGAGGGGAGAGTGGTGTCTCATCCTGAGCCTGGGCTACCTGGGCTTCATAAAGCACCTACCCAAGGCCCATCCCCAGGCTGCAGAGGAAAACCTTTCTTTGCCTGGGGTGAGGCACAATGGAAAAGGTCACTGCTGAAACCTTCTGAAATCTTTTTCCTGGAAGGTTCCAGGACCTCCATTGCCCTGGCCCAGAGGTATGACTACTCTAGCTTGGGCCGCGAGTCCTGGTGCCCAGAGAATATCTCTCCCAGGGCTTCTGAGAGGTATGCATAGATAAGTCAACCTATGGAGTTTAGAAGAGCTGGGCTGAAAAAGAAGAGAAAAAGCTAAATCAACCTGCACACCATTAATTGGCACCTACTCTAAGTCCAGCAGGGCCCAGTGGCTGACTTGGGATGGGTGTTCAATAAAGGTGTGTTGCCCCACTGAGTAACTGAACCGGGCTCATGATTCCAGGCCAGAGGAGAAAACAGAGGAAGCACATCCCAGCCTTCAAGGAATTCAAAACCTCACTCACAGTAATAACACAATTCACAGAACGATTAAGTGTTAAATTGCGAGACTATCCCTAGGTGCTCTAGGAATTTTAAATGGGGGCTGGGACCTTAGGAAGGCTTCCTGGAGGAGGTGGACTCAAGCTGGTTGAGTGGGGAGGCTGGAGGTAGGTCTGAGTGTGAAGGGGGTTCAAGATGAACATAGTGAGGAATGAGGCAATTGTGTGATCCTTTGGAGTGGGAAGGTTTTTAAATATCCTGCCTGATGCCCACAGGCCTGTACCACAGTTACAGGGCTTGGCTGTGGAGGTTGACCCCATGCCAGGAAATCACTGAAGACAGCTATGTCCATTATTACCTGATTTTATGGGTGAAGAAACTGTCCCATTTTATGGGTGAAGAAACTAGAGCTCTAACAGGCTCAGTAAATTATCTGAAGCCACATGGATACAAAGGGGAAGAAAAATTCGACCTGCACTCTTCAACATGTAGGCCACTAGCCATGTGTCTATTGAGTTCTTGAGATGTAGCCAGTCCCAACTGAGCTATACTGTATGTATAAACAACACACCAGATTTCAGACCTAGTAAGAAACAAACAAAAACTATATAAACATCTAATTTATAGCTCTTTTTAGTACTTATTATGTGTTGAAATAGTATTTTGGATATATTGGATGAAATACAATCTATCATTAAAATTACAGTTAACCTTTGAGCAACATGGTTTGAATTGAGAGGGTCCACTTATACACAGATTTTCCTCCACCCCTGCTGTCCCTGAGACAAGACCAACCCCTCCTCTTCCTTCTCCTCAGTCTATTCAATGTGAAGTTGCCAGGGATGGAGACCTTTATGATGAACCACTTTCATTTAATGAAGAGTAAATGTACTTTCTCTTCCTTATAATTTTCTTAATAACATTTTCTTGTTTAATGGCAAGGCTTCTGGTCAATAGCAGGCTAGTTGTAGTCAAGTTTTGGGGGAGTCAATGTTATCCTTGGATTTTTCACCTCATGGGGGTTGGTACCCCTAACCCCCTCATTGTTCAAGGGTCAACTGTAATTTCATTTGTTTCTTTTTACTTTTTAAATGTAGCTACTAGACATTTTTATTTTACTTATTATTTGTTTTTCTTTTGTAGGGACAAGGTCATGCTATGTTTCCCAAGCTGGCCTTGAACTCCTGGGCTCAAGTTATCCTCCCGCCTCAGCCTCCTATGTAGCTGGGACTACAGGTGCACGCCACCATGCCTGGCTAGAAAATTTTAAATTACATATGTGGCTTGCATAGTGTCTCTATTGGACAATATCCCTGCCAAGTAGCAGTGCAGCCTTAGCAGACATCTCTAGAGACGGTGCATTGGTTCATTAGGGCTGCTGCAACAGAATCCCACAGATTGAGTGGCTTTAACAATGGACATTTATTGTCTCACAGTTCTGGAAATTTATCATCTCTGGCTGGAAGTCCAAAATCAGGGTGTTGGTTCGTTCTAAGGCTCTGCCTCTCCTCTAGCTTCTGGAGGTTTGCTGGCCATCTTTTGGGATCTGTGGCTTCTACAGCTGAAAAGGGCTATGAATGCGATGCTTTCCATCACCCTGGTTCCAACCCTGCCTTTGTCCTCACATGCTGCTCTCCCTGTGTCCACATTTCTCCTCTAAAATAACAACACTCATCATGTTGGATTAAGGACCCAACTTACTCAACTAATGACATCTACAAAGACCCTATTTCCAAATAAGGTCATATTCTGAAGTACCAGGGGTTGGGGCTCCAATATATGAATTTGAGGGTCACACAATGCAACCCATAGCAGATGGGGAACTCCCTCCCTCTCCAGGAGCCCATTCTATATTTGGATCACCCTGAGTGATCTTCCTCTGGGGCCAGCCCGGAGATCCACCAAGGAGCCTCCTTAAGATCTCTTGCAAATGCCCAGCCCCACTCTGTCGGGTGGTGCCAGGGACCAGGGACACCCACATTTCTTTCCTTGGAGCCCAGGTGTGACGGGCCCCACCCTGGGTGAGACGTATCTGTTAACGATAACCACCTGGAGAGCAGGAAGGAGAAAACTGATAAGGGAGAGGAGGTTAAAAATAACCCATGAGCTGCCCGCATGACCTTTGCCCTTTGCAACTTTGATTTACAAGCAGCACAACCAGCAGATCACCTGGGTCTATGCTGGCTGTAAAACCTCATGGTTGACGCAGCTTTCGACTCAGTGGCCTGGGAATTTCCAGTCCTGTGGTGTGACCGATACACAGAGGTCAGGCAGTTGTTTTTCTTTCTTTTTTCCCTGGCAGCCCTTCAACACCTTCCTAAGAGTGGGAGGGGTTCTAGTGAGGGCTCTGACTTACCCCTCTTTGTCCCTTAAGAGGAGGGAGTTGGCTTAGGAGGACTGCACCGTCCTTCAGAGCAGCTGGGTCACTGGGACCCAGTTCAGCCCCTGTCCTAGTGTGACTTGGGAGAGCTACAGAGTTTATTTCAGCCTCAGTTTTCTCATCTGCAAAATAGGAATAAGAACGAAGGTTTGCCCTGCTTGCCCTGCCAGGTGCCATTGAGGAGCCATCTAAGAGGGCATCTGGGCCCTGGGGTGCAAGGACGACTGAGGTGGTCGCCAAGCCCGCCCACACCTCAGTCCCCTACCACATTGCACATACATGAAGTCTGTTCCGGGCCAGGTGTTAGGGCTTTGGGTTCCCCGCTGTCCAGGATGGGGTTCCCAGCGGAGCTGCATCAGCATCCCATGGGAGCTTGTCAAAAATGCAGACTCTCAGGCCCCACCAACCAGCTGAACCAGAATCTGCATATTTATTTATTTATTTATTTATTTATTTATTTATTTTATTTTATTTTTTTCTGAGACGGAGTCTCGCTCTGTCGCCCAGGCTGGAGTGCAGTGGCCAGATCTCAGCTCACTGCAAGCTCCGCCCCCCGGGTTTGCGCCATTCTCCTGCCTCAGCCTCCCGAGTAGCTGGGACTACAGGCACCCGCCACCTTGCCCGGCTAGTTTTTTTGTATTTTTTAGTAGAGGCGGGGTTTCACCATGTTAGCCAGGATGGTCTCAATCTCCTGACCTCGTGATCCGCCCGTCTCAGCCTCCCAAAGTGCTGGGATTACAGGCTTGAGTCATCGCGCCCGGCCAGAATCTGCATGTTTAAACAAGATCCCCAAGAGGTGACTGTGCTCATTAAAGTTTGAAAAGCCCCACTTCGGTGGACGTTGTTTTGCCTGTCTTGGACCCATTCCCCCTTCTTCCGGTAAAATTGATCATATTTTTTGGGGGGAGAACCATGGGCCCCAACTCTGGTCATATGTGCGTCAGTAGGGCTAATTCACTCTCCAGAACCCTGAGGGCACGCAAAAGCGAGTCCTGGCCAATCTGAATCAACGCTGGAACTGTGGCTGGGCACAGGGAGCTTTCTTTACATGGCTGTTGTTCAGCCGTAGGATGGAGTCTGGAGGTGGGCTCCGCCATTTTGGTCACGATTATGAGAATCTAGAAGTGGAACCCTGGAAAAGAGGAGTGGAAGAGGGTGTCTGTGTGAGTGTGTGTGAGTGTGTGTGTGTGTGTGTGTGTGTGTAAGAGACAGAGGAGGATTCCAGATCACATCTACTGAGCTTCCGTCTTTGTCCAAATTCAGATCAACTTCCTGGCTTTTCAGTGCGTGTGAGCCAATCATATAAGACCCAAGGAACAGGTCTCTTGTAGGATGTGATGACTCCTGCAGGAGGCAGGTAGGAGCATATCTGAGCAGGCAGATGACAGGGGATGAGAGTGTTAATGCTAAAATAACTGGCAGTGAAAGACATTTCAGGCAGGTGGTCCTACTTGAATTCCCCCTTCCAAACACATCTGTGGTGCAGCACATCCCATTCCTGGAGCCGGGCCTGACCTGCCCAGCCTGCCTTGCCCTCCACCCCCATCCCCAGGCTTTTGTTAGGAGCTCTGGACTCAGAAAAGCCCAGGCCAGCTTTGGCATCGCATTGCCTGGGCATCTCCCTGCTTCCAGGCTGGAGGCCCCAAGAGAGAGGAGGCTATGGCCCAGGGCTGAGGACAACAGCCAGGGCCCAAGGATGCTTAAGGAAAAGCCACAGCTCCATTGTATAGACCTGTAGACAGAAGGGTAAACGCAGAGGAAATGAGTTGCCTCGATGCACACGCTGATAGCCAGGTGCTCTGTCTACCTGGCCAGGCCCAAACTGGGTTCCCCAAGACAGTGACCAACCTTCCCAGTTTGATAAGGACTGAAGGGGTTTCAGGACATCTTCCAACCAGGATGAGTTTGATCGCCTATTCCCAGAGGTTTCCAGAGCATGCGTTGGGACAGGCAGGAGTGGTAGGGTGGGAGTCCTGGGATGCCAGGTCGGGATGGGAATCCCCCTGACTCCGGGAAGCATGGGGTCTGCTCCCAGGGCTGCTTTCCCAGAAGCCAGAGCACCCTCGCCCCTGCAGGGCTTAGAGGAGGAGTACTGAGAAGGAGGGATGGAAGAATCTAGGCATGAGTATGCATGCGTGTGTCTGTGTGTTATAGAGATCTCATGGGTGTATGTGTGTGTGCGTGCACGCCTATGTGTGAGTGGTCGTATGAGTGGCCAAATGAGAGTCAGTGCCCGATGTGAGGCTGCTGGGTATGAAACATGAGAACTGTGATGATCACCTGTGGACTCCGTGGGCCAGGGCTGAGTCCCTGAGGGGGCGGGTGTCTGTGTGTGAGGGGAGGGCAGGCTGGGAGTCCCCTTTGCATCTATGAATCTGCCGCGTGTGTGCCCTGCGGGTGGGAGTGGAAGCGGTGGGAGGTGTGTGTGGAGACTTACCTGCTGCCTATGGGAACTGGTTCTGTGTGGTCATTCTGTGAGTCCATGTCGGCTCTGGGGGTTGTGATGGGAAATATCGCTGTCTTCGTGACTCTGTTTGGGGCGTATGGATGAGGGCTGGGTGTGTGCGCAGGGGAGGAACCTGCTGCCTGTGGAATCCACGTGTGAGTCGAGGGCCTGTGGGCTGGGCAGCAAGTGCCCACAGTGATGTGAAAATATGGTGTCAAGTGTGAGCCCACTGAGTGGATGGACAAAGCTGTCCCTCCACACTCAGGCCCGGCATTGTCTCCTTCATTGTCTGCCCTGAGAGCAGCAAGAGTTCCCATCCCAGGGCTCACATTGTCCTCAGTTAATTTCAGTTAATCCTGGTTAATATCCCTGCCTGGGGGAATTTAATGTGCTCCTTCTGGCTTCTTCCCCATTAGACCTTCTCAGAGTTAAGGAAGCAGCAAACTGCTTGGCAGCACAAAGCCCCTGGGCCACATTTGCCACTGTTTTTTAGAAGGAAAATTGCTGGCAACACTTCCATCCTCCGCTTGCAGAGAGAGCGGCTTTCCACGCAGATGTGTCTTCATGCCAAGGCGGACGCCTGGGAGCACCCGACGCTTCCTCGGCATTGCCAGAAATCTGGGGAATGTTAGAATGATAGAGCCATGTGGCCCAATTGCGAAAGGCAGGGGCGGGGGGATCTCCCTGAGCCTTTGTGAGAGACTGAGAGGAAGCAAGGCAGGGAGGAGATAGGAGGAGGAGGGCAGGGAGGGAAGGAACGTCAGGAAAAAAGAGGAGGCAGGCAGAGGGGGCATCCTGTCTGGCAACAGAGTGACATGCCTGAGTGCTGAGCCTCTAGCAAGGGTCTGGAACTCGGACTTGTTGGGAATGTGCTGTGAGCCTGAGGAAGGAGGGGGACAGGAAAAAGCCCACAGGAGAGGAGGGGTCCATAAGCTCTGCCGGGAAGCTACCACCAGGAGAGGACAGGGGAGGGCTCTCTCTCACCCATGCCCCTTTTGTGACTCCCAGATCTTCTCACCTGTGAGTTGTCAGGTTAGAAGTAAAAGCCTCACTAACTTAAGTGAGTCACTTAAACTGCTTTGGACTCCACCGGGCACCAGCCCTACTCATTCCTGAATCCCTCATCCCAGCCAGAGATGGACCTCAGCAGAGAAAGGGTCTCACCCTTCCTGCCAACCTGAGAGGGTTGGCTAACACTGGGGGCAGACAGTGCTTACTGGACCACACCTCTTAAAACACAAAGCCTGCCATGGTCGACCCGGCCACTCCCCCAACACAATTGCCAAGCTGCTGGGCAAGGCGTTGCCAAATGACTTTCTCCCCATAAAGTCCGTTGGGGGAAACTCAGAGGAAATAAATTTCCTCTCAGCATGCCATGGATTGACTCAGGCTAGCTTCCCAGTGGTCCATAAAATAATAGCAACATTTACTGGGTTCTTGATTTTGTGCCAAGTGCTATTAAGTAGACCTTAAAGAGAAAGGCTATTAGCATCTCCATTTCTTAGAAGAGAAAGGGCAAGTAACTCTGCCAGCTCACATATACTGGGAAACCCCGGGGCCAAGACTGGAACCCAAGCAGTTTACCACCAGACCCCTGCCACAGGTGACCCTGCCTCTTGAGAAAAAGTAGTTTTTGATACCGGTGGGAGGGGGGTTAAGGAGAGTCCCCAGGAAGCTGAGCCACAGGGCAGGCATTCTTGGAAGACTTGAGCCCCAGAGTGGGCTCCCTGAGACAGCACCGCCAGGATTTTGGAAAAGTCAGGTGCAGTGGGGATAGTCCTAGAGGCAGAGAGCTTGGCCTACAGAGTTATATCTGCAGGATAGGAGACTAAGGAAGGACCAAAACCCCGGGGGATGAGGGCTTGGGCCTGGGTTGACTGGCCAGTCAGTGCCTCCAGAGCAGCAGCTGTCCACAGAGCTAACCCAGGTGGACCTCACCGTGGCCTGTCACTGGCACCCCAAAAGTCCCTTGCTCTGTAGGCAAACCTGGTGTTCCAACAAGTTGCAGAGCCTGCACCGGTCTGGAGAGGGCTCCAGGGCTGGGGACCAAAACAGCTATGGTCTCCCAGACAGGTCTTTGGAGGAAGAGCTAGAAAGTCCTTGGGTGATGATAGAAAAAAAAAAAAAAAATCCCAGCACCATTGTTTTACTTAAGGCTATCCTGAGATTCTGCCACGTTAGTATACAGAGGCCCTCCTTACACTTTTCCACACCTGCATAGTATTCTGTGTGTGCACATCCCATAATTTATTTAGCCAGATCCGTCTTAGTGAACATTTAGGTTGTTTCCTGTCAAGTTGTACGATGAGTTCCTAGATATAGCAGTACCAACTAGAAGAGTGCAGGCCTTTATCCTTTCACTAGATGTTGCCACCAAGCCCTCCACAGAATGTTGGGCCAGTTTCTCCTCCCCGACTCGCCAACAGCATTAGCAAACATTTTGGTCTTTTGCAAACAGACAGGTGAAATACAGAGTCTCAGCATAGCTTGAATTCTCATTGCTCTTATTAGAAGGTGGATGAGCACCTTTCTACGTTTAAGAGACAGTGGTATTTTGTGTGGGGTTTCCATCTGTCCTTTCAAGGAACTTTATTATTTATTTTATTTTTCTTTCTTTCTTTTTCAAAATGGGAGCCAAATCCATTGGTGTAGATGATGGAATTCTAGGCAGACATTAAAAATGATGAATACTAATAAAAATAATTATAAAATGTATGGAGGGCACATTATGTACCAAGCCCAGTTCTGAGCACTTCTCACAAAACAACTTCTTTAATCCTCACAGTATCTTCATTTGACATGTGAGGAAATTGAGGCACAGGGAACTTGCGCAAGGTCACACAGCTAGTAACATGCCTGTGACATATTGTTCAGAGGAAAAAGCGGGTAAGAAAATAGTACATGTAACTAATCTGTTTAACTTTAGGTATATACTTTTGTAAATAGATACTTCATTTAGTCTTGTGATACTTTCTAAAATGTGGAAAAGAATGTTTATTTTTCTAATACTGATTCGAGCTTGTTTCCATATTGATTCTTTCCTTACTTGTTGATTTTACAAGAGAATAAATTATTCCATATACTCAAAAAAAACTGTAGTATGACTTCATTTTTTAAAATTTAAAAACAGATGCATACATCCACCCATGCACACATGTATGTACCACAGAAGATATGTATCAGTGATTCTTTCTAGGTCACGATATTGGAGATGAATTTTATTTATTGATTTATTTAAGACACGGTTTTGCTCTGTTCCCCCGGCTGGAATGCAGTGGTGCAATCATGGTTCAGTGCAATCATGATTCACTGCAGCCTTGACCTCCCAGGCTCAAGCAATCCTCCCACCTCAGCCTCCAGAGTAGCTGAGACTACAGGTGCATGCCCCACACCCAGCTAATTTTTGTAGTTTTTGTAGAGACAGGGTTTCACCATGTTGCCCAGGCTGGTCTCAAACCCCTGGGCTCATGCAATCCATCCACCTTGGCCTCCCAAAGTGTTGGGATGACAGGCGTGAGCCATTGCACCCAACCTCTATTTTAATTTACTTTTGTTTTTCCATAGTTACCTTTAAAAAAAGAGAAACATTGAACATATGCTATTTGTACAACAAGAAAAAAACCGTGGTCTCATCTTTAGTCTTAGGGTGAGGTACCCCATTTTAAGCCCGAGGTGACAAGTAGGGATGGCAGCACAGAACTGCAGCCAGCGCTGAGGGTTTGGGTTGGTTGTGGGGCCTTCCTTGTCTTGCAGTTGGAGGTGGCAATAGATCTTACTAGAGACCAGTGGGGTACCTCCCCAGCAGCCTCTCAGGAAGCCATAGTTTTCACCTCTTTCCAGAAGGTGGTAGAAACTGGGGCTGCTGTGGACAAAATCCTTGCACACTCTACCTAATGATAAACCTCTAGAAAACATGTAAGCCTTCAAACCTAGCTGAGCTGGTCTGTTACGACAAGTCATGGGAAATATAAAGACGCCCAGATGGCCCCATTCAGGGATTGGGGCAGGTGAAAAAAGCATTCAGGGATTGGGGCAGGTGAAAAAAGCAGTACAAAAATGATGATCTTGATTCAGACCATTTTTTATTGATGCATAATATTTGCATATATTTATGAGATACATATGCTATTTTGTTACATGCATAGAATGTGTAATGATCAAGTCAGGGTATTTGGGACCTCCATCACCTTGTGCATTGATCATTTCTATGTGTTGAGAACATTTCAGGTCTTCTAGCTTTTCTGAAATATACAATATATTGTTGCTAATGATAGTCATCCTACTCTGCTATTGAATATTAGAGCTTATTCCTGCTATCTAACTGTGCGTTTATAGCATCAACCAATCCCTCTTCATCCCGTATCACCTTCACACACACACTCTTCCCAGCCTCTGGTATCTGTCTTTCTGTGCCTGGCTTATTTCACTTTACATAAGGACCTCCAGCTCCATCCATGTTACTGCAAATGAAAATATTTCAATCTTTTTTTATGGCTGAATACTATTTGATTGTGTGTGTGTGTGTGTGTGTGTAGCATTGTCTTATCCATTCATCCTTTGATGAACCCTTATGTTGATCTCATAACTTTGCTATTGTGAATAGTGCTGCAATAAACATGGGGGTGCAGGTATCCCTTTGATACACTGATTTTCTTTCCTTTCCCTTGGATAAATACCCAGTAGTGAGATTGCCGGAACTAAAGCTATTTTCAGTTTTCTGATAAATTTCCATACTGTCAAACAATTTTTAATAACACCCAATGTGATCATTTTACGATTAAATGATGTTATAAATAGCATGTCTTACTATTCCTAAAATAACCAAATGACTGCGTTTGCAAGGGGGGGGCTTTGAAATGTACAACGGTTATTTTAAAGGCTAGAAAAAATAAGTCCAAACATTAACAGTAGCAAAACAGAGACTAAAGTGGAAATGGGCTTTAGAAACAGATACACCTGGGATGAGCCCAGCTGTGTTCGAATTAGCCCTTCACCGAGTGGTTCAGTTTCCTTGGCGGGGTCTGTATGATTGTGAGGGGCTGGGGGAAGTCTGGAGGGAGGTGTCAGGGAAGTATGAAGCCCAGTTCCTGCCACAAGGTTCCCACCCAATGAATGGTCACTGTTATTGCACAGGATGGTGGGCTTGTGGTTTGTTTTTTCCCTCTATTCTTTGGTCAGTTTTCTATAAGCATATTATTTTTAGAATCAGAAAAAAAAAAAACCGCTGACAAAACAAAAGAAATGTGATGAGTGATTTACAGGGAGCAAAGGGCAAAGAGAGAGAGAAAGAGAGACAGATGCTGTTTAGAAACCGTGGCTCTGGGCCCCGTAATTTAATCTGCAGTTAAGGAGGCTGAGAGAGGCAGGTGGGTGCACCCACAGGTTTCCTAACTGAGAACTTCCTGCCTTTGAGCCCACCTACTAGTCCCCAGGTTACAGATCTCAGGGAAACCCCAGGGCTCCCACCCCCTCCACACACACACCCACTCCCAGTCAGGCAGCCTGTGAGCCTGGGTTGGGGCTAACCGGAACCCAGCCAGCATCTCTCCCACCTTCTACCATCTGCTCTCAATGCTGTGCCCCTGGGCTGGGGCAGCCCGAGCCAGGTGACATCGAGCCAGGAACAAGAGACAAGGACCACAGAACCTGCTTTTGGTTACACATGTCTCTGCCCCATCTTCCTTTTTCTTTTTCCACTTTGTTTGTTTCTTTTCCTTTTTCTTTTCTTTTCTTTTCTTTCTTTTCTCTCTCCCTTCCCTTCCTTTCCCTTGCCTCCCCCACTCCCCTTCCTTTCTTCCTTTCTTCCTTCCTTCCTTCCTTCCTTCTTTCCTTCATTATTCTTAGAGAAAGGGTCTCCCTCTGTTGCCCAGGCTGGAGTGCAGCAGCACAACCACGGCTCACTGTAACCTTGAACTCCTGGGCTCAAGCAATCCTCCTGCCTCAACCTCCTGAGTTGCTGGAACTACAGGTGTGAACAAATGCACCCAGCACTTTTCTTCTTTTATATTTTAAATATTTTTAAAGTAATTCCTTTCCATAAATAGAACTTCATAAAAAGTTAGAAATTTGCACATTAAAATACACTATGAACAGAGTGAAAAGGCCACCAAAGAATGAGATACAGTATTTGCAAATCATGTATCTTATCAGGGATTAATCCAGGATATATAAAGAACTCCAAAACTCAGTAACAACAACAAAAACCCAAACAACCCAATTCAAGAATTGAGAAAAGGACTTGAATAGACATTTTTCCAAAAAAAGATATACAAATGGCCAATAAGCACATTAAAATATGTTCGCCCACTAATCATTAGAGAAATACAAATCAAAACCACAATGAGATACCACTTCATACTCATTAGGGTAGCTATTATCAAAAAACAAGTAACAACTATTGGCACGGATGTGGAGAAATTGGTGCCTTGTGCATTGCCAGTGGGAATGTCAAATGAGGCAACCTCCGTGGAAAACGGTAGGCAGTTTCTCAAAAAATTAAACAGAATAACCATAGGGTCCAGCAATTACACTTCCAAGTATAAACACAAAAGAATTAAAACAGGGACTGGAACAGATTGTTTTTCTTTTCTTTTCTTTTCTTTTTTTTTTTTTTTTTTGAGACAGAGTCTCACTCTGTTGCACAGGCTAGAGTGCAGTGGTGCGATCTTAGCTCACTACAACCTCCACCTCCCAGGTTCAAGCGATTCTTCTGCCTCAGCCTCTGGAATAGCTGGGACTACAGGCATGCTACCACCATGCCCGGCTAATTTTTGTATTTTTGATAGAGACAGGGTTTTGCCATGTTGGCCAGGCTTGTCTCGAACTCTTGGCCTCAAGTGATCTGCCCACCTCAGCCTCCCAAAGTGCTGGGATTACAGGTGTGAGCCTTGAACAGATATTTGTATACTCATGTTCATAACAGTATTATTCACAATAGTAAAGATAGAAACAACCTAAATGTTTATTGACAAATGAATGGATAAACAAAATGTGATACAACAAACTGGGATGTTTTGTCTTTCAAAAGAATTCTGATACATGCTACAACATGGATGGACCTTGAAAACATGCTAAGTGAAATAAACCAGATGCAAAGGGACAAATATTGTATGATTCCACTTACATGATGTATCTAGAATAGTAAAATTCATAGAGATAGAATAGTTGTATCCAGGGGCTGTGGGGAGGAGGGAACAGGAAGCTATTGTTTAATGAGTATGGAGTTTCAATTTGGGATGACGAAAACATTCTGGAGATGGATAGTGGTGGTGATGGTTGCACAACAATGTGAATGTTCTTAATGTCACTGAAGTGTACATGTAAAAATGGTTAAAATGGGCTGGGCGCAGTGGCTCACACCTGTAACCCCAGCACTTTGTGAGGCAGCGGTGGGGTGGATCACCTGAGGTCAGGAGTTCAACACCATCCTGGCCAACATGGTGAAACTCCGTCTCTACTAAAAATATAAAAATTAACTGGGCATGGTGGCGTGTTCCTGTAGTCCCAGCTATTCGGGAGACTGAGGCAGGAGAATCGCTTGAACCCAGGAGGTGGAGGTTGCAGTGAGCCGAGATCATGCCACTGCACTCCAGCCTGGCAACAGAGCAAGATTTCATCTCAAAAAAAATAAAAAAAGAATAGAAAAGAAAAAAAATTACCCAGTCTAACGTATTTTGTTGTAGCAGCCCGAACGGACTAAGACACTTAACACAATTTTCAGTATTTGGCTGTTACAGGCCATTCAGCATAAATGCCTCTTTGCACACATATAGAAGTAGTTCTCTAGGAAAACTTTCATTTACTTATTAAAGTTACAAGTGTCCCTGAATGCATGTCAATCAAATAGCTGCCATGTACTGGCACTTGGGGAATGCTAAATTTTTTGTGTCATAATCTCACATGCTGTTACTCCTCCGATCAACCCTGCATGGAACTGGTGTCGCTATCCGCTCAGATGAGGGAAAGGTCCAAAAAACACAACTCATTTGCCCCAGATCACAGAGCTCTTAAGAGAGCTATGGGCCTTCAGATGGGCCTGGCGTAACCAAGTAAGGCATCTAAGACTATGACCTCCTTGAGACCAGCACTTGGATCACTTTCCTGCCATGTCCCCACATCTGACACAGGTCTGGAATGTCATGTGCAATAACAAATGCTCCTTGAATGTTGCTGAGCAAATGAAGGCAGGCATGGGTGTGTGGAACCCTGCCCCAGTTATTGGCATTTGGCCCCAGCATTTATCTACACCCCTGTCTGCTCACCCATGCCTCCCCATTGCCCCAGCCATAAACCCCAGGAGGAAAGCCAGGGTGAGGGGTGACAGATACAAGTAGTTTCTCTAATGTCATTCTCTATGACCTGTACTCTACCCACTCAGGGTGGTCTCTCAGCTGGCTTCCCTGAGCCCCCTAGCCTGACACATTCCCCATCTCCAGACATTTGATTAGATCTGTTGGCCTTCAACGTTCAGCCCATCTCATAACTCCCTGGCTCTGATCCCTCAGGGACCTCCCAGAGCTCTTTTCCTCCTTGCCTTATATACTTAGCTTATTTTCTTTTTAAAAGTCTGAATGGCCACTATCCCCTTTGATAAAGCTGCTCTGTGTGCTCAACACAGATGAGGACATGGATGCTCAGAGAGGTCATGTGTCTCGCCCTGGTCCTCAGCCAGCGAGTAACACAAGGTCACACCCAGGTCTCTGCAGCCTCGGAAGCTGACGCTTTTCCTGTTATAGCCCAGGCAGCCTCCGAGATAAACCAGAAGGAGGCTCACTTGTTATCAAATGGGAGTTTCACAGGATCTAGAGTTGGGAGGAACATTCATTTCCTGATGCGAGCTCTGCCCCTGAACTATGGAGAATACATCCAAACCCTGCCACACGGCAGTAGGCTCAAGTCTCTGAGTGGCCACAACTCCAGTTATCCACGCTCAGTAGACCCTCTCATGCCCAGGTCCCCTGTGGGTCTGTCTTGACTTCTCCAATCTATGGCCAATGCCCTAAGGATGAGAAGATCTTCTCAGACTCCTGCGTCCTTTCACAATCTCCCCAGTGTGGATCAGGTGCTAATTAGATTTTATTTTACTCCTGTTTCAGCCTTGCGATCCTGCAAGCGCTCTTCACCTGTTCATCTCAAGTGAAATGGGACCAAGTAGGTAAGGAAAAAGAGTAAATCACTCTCCTCTAACAGTCAAAGCTCTAGTCCTCCTAACAATAGCATCCACTATTGAAGGGGGCCTTGGTGTGTGCCAGCTGCCATGCCAACAGCCACAGCCTCACTTCCTTCTCACATCAGCTCTGTGAAGGAAGAACTGTATTGTGTCCATGTTGCAGATGAGAAAGTTGAGGCTTGATAGCTTACATGACTTGCCCAAGTTAATGAAGCTAATGTTTGGCAGTCCGAGACCAATATCTGGCTCTCTGCCATCATGTTTGACAGTCCCCAGATATATCAGCCAGGGTCCTGTAGGAAATGAAGCACACTCAAATTGGGTAATCTGAGGAAACTGAATAAAGGGACACTGCACAGAAGTATGAGCAGGGTCTGGGCGAGCCCAAATGGAGAGCAGCGTACCCTTAGCTCACGCCAGCCGTGTGGACAGCACTCCTGGGCCCGAACCTGAGACAGGGACTATGTGGAGAGGCTCCCTAGCAGGAGCTGTGGCCTTCAGTGGAGAGACACAGACACAGCTCAGCAAAAAAGGAATAAACACCCCTAACTGCTCACCTCCCTGTCTTTCCAGTCTCCAGCCAGTGTCACATTGGTCAAATCCAGCTGGAAGTCAGAGCCCAAAGGTACCCACTGATATAACCCACCAATGTCAGCTTCTGGGCACAGAGGAGGGGAGAGAGTGGATGGGGTAGGTGGCAGCAAACAGAAGATCCCCAGAGACCTAGCCAAGGTAGAGTTAGCAGATTCACCGGATGTGGCTACAAGACAAATGCATCCTGGGATCCGTGTGGCACAAACTAAGAGATGGGGATTTTGCTCTTTTATTTCAAATTCAACTAGGGCTGCATCAACCCTAGCTCAAAAGCAATCCTTTCTTCCCGCCCACCCCCATCACCTCCACCAACACGAAAAGAGAAACAAGGAAAGACAATAGGCACAGAGGCAAGACTGAGTGTGGAGTGGGGCCCTTACCTAGGCAGTGAGGCAGTATATTCCAGAATTCAGACCTCTCAGCTCAACCCCTACTTCCCCAGAGAGGACCCAGACCCACCATGGGTTTCCATATATAAGGAATCTAGAAATGCAGGGACTTTGAGAAGAAAGAACCTTGGAGGAGAGCACAAGGGCTCCCCAGAGAGTTTGGGTCTCCAGTCTTGATGCATGTACCAGGTGCCTACCGTATGCTCTGCACTGTGCCCATAAGAAGGGCCTGGGTTCGAGTGTGACCCAGATCCTGCCCACAGTCTAATAGGAAACTCAGACATGTAAAACATAGGTTACGGAACAGTGTGGGAAATGCACTAGTGGAAATGTGTACACATACAACTCAACAATTAAAAATATTAAAAATGGACAAAGGATTTGCATATAAATTGCTCCAAAGAAGATACACAAGTGGCCAATAAGCACATTAAACAGCGATCAACATTATTAGTCATTACAGAAATGCAAATCCAGCCACAATGAGATATTTCTTCATACCACTAAGATGACTCTAATCAAAAAGACAGATAATAACAAGTAATGGAAAGGGTGTGGGGAAATTGGAATCTTCATACACTGCTGGGGGGCATGTAAACTGGTACAGCCACTTTCAGCAGTTCCTCAAAAGGTTAAACACAGAGTTTTCATGTGACCCCGCAATGCCACTCCTAGGTATAGGCCCAAAAGCATTAAAGCATGTGTCCACACAAAAATCTGTACACAAATGATCCTAGCAGCAGTACTCGGAATAGCCCCAAAATGGAAACAATCAATTGTCCATTAATTGACAAACGGAATAATAAAACATAATATATTCATGCAATAGAATATTTTTCAGCATAAAAATAAATGGAGTACATTCACTTCATAAAGGGAAAGCTATTTTGAGTAGTTTTTCTTTTTTCCACAAGGGGAAATGCAAAGCAGTTAATTTTTTAAAAATGAAAGTTACAAAAAATAAGAAATGAAAGTTACAAATAAGTGAAAGTTCTAAGAAGAAACAAAACCGAAAACTTTACATTAAAAATGTATTTCTTTTTCATGACGGAAAAAATACAGGGATTGATATTTAAAATACCAATGTATTCAATTTATATGTTAACACTCATATATATTATATAACATATAAGTGTTAACATATAAGTTAACATATAAGTGTTAACATATATAATGACACTTATATGTCATTATATAACATATAAGTGTTAACACTTATATGTTAACACTCATATCTATATGGATTCTGGATTGTTTTTATTATACTTCCAGTTTTTAAAAAACACCCACATGGGTAAATAAGTGAGAGCACTAGGAATATCAGAGGATTATCTATAAAGATGCCTTTTAACTTGAACTTTTCTTTTAAATCCTTCATTCTGATGGTAGTAAGTGAGATTGACAACTAAACTGAGAATTTGTTATTTCTCCTATTCCTTTGATAACCAGAGAGTTACAGTGGAAGTCATCCATCTTATCAGTGCCAGAAAATGCAGTCCTTCCAAAAAAACTTTAACGTTTCCTTTTCCTGCCTTCTTCTATCATTTCCTGCCCATAAGTTCCAAGAAAAGGTGGATACAGAAACATATGGAAAAACGTGGTGGTGAACTAATATTTACAAAAACAAGAGCTCTGTTCAAAATAGATTCTCTTCTCTTGAGATTATAAATATTTTCTGTGAATTCAGATTATAATACTTATTTACAATTTTACCTATCTTTATGTACAGAAGAAAAGCTATATGGAAACTGATTGAATAATCACCTTAGCAGAAAAGGATTTAAAAGTGTAAAATGGGCCAGGTGCGGTGGTTCACGCCTATAATGCCAGTACTTTGGGAGGCCAAGTCAGGCAGATCACTTGAGACCAGGAGTTCGAGACCAGCCTAGGCAACATAGTGAGACCCCCCCCCCATCATCTCTACAAAAATACAAAAATTAGCTGGGCGAGGTAGCACGTAGTCCCAGCTACTCAGGAGGCTGAGATGGGAGGATTGCTTGAGCCCATGAGGCCAAAGTTGCAATGAGCTGTGATCCAGCCACTGCACTCCAGCCTGGGTGACAGAGTGAGACCCTGTTTCAAAAAAAAGATAAAAGTGTAAAATTTATTAAAATTAATATTTAACAAAAATAAGACTTGCCAAATAAATCTAGAGTAATTCTTTTTGAATAAGATGTTATTTCTCTATGGTGTAATAACTAGCTTACTTTTAGAAATAGCTTGGTCAAGTAATAAAATACATTATTATATAAAATTTAAAAATAGGATGAAGTATTGGTACATATTACAACACAAATGAACTTTGAAAACATTATGCCAAGTGAAAGAAGCCAGACACAAAAGGCCACCTATTGTATTATTCCATTTATATGAAATGTCCAAAATAGGCAAACCCATAGAGAGGGAAAGTAAATTAGTGGTTGCCAAGGGCTAGGGGCAGAGGAGAAAGGGGAGTATCTGCTAATGGGTATGGGTTTATTTTGAGAATGATAAAAACGTTCTGGAATTAGATAGTGGTGATGTGTATTAGTCCACTTTCACACTGCTATAAGGACATACCCGAGACTGGGTTATTTATAAAGGAAAAAGGTGTAATTGACTTATAGTTCCACACGGCTGGGGAGGCCTCAGGAAACTTACAATCATGGTGGAAGGCGAAGGGGAAACAAGGACCTTCTTCACATGGTGGCAAGAAGGAGAAGGGATGAGCAAAGAGGGAAGAGCCCCTTATAAAACCATCAGAATCTCATGAGAAGTCACTCACTATCATGAGAACGAACAGCCTGGGGGAAACTGCCTCCATGACCCAATCTCCTCCCACCAGGTCCCTCCCTCAGTATGCGGGGATTATGGGGATTACAATTCCAGATAAGATTTGGGTAGGGACACAAAGTCTAACTATATCACCAGGTTGCACAATTTTGTGAATATGCTAAAAACACTGAACTGTAATACTTCACAAGGATGAATGTTATGGTATGTAAATTATATCTCAACAAAAATAAAAATTGTGTATAAAAAACAGTATGGAGGTAAGTAGCACACAGAGAGGGAAGCATATATACAAAAATATATTAAAATATATAATATATTACATATAATATATAATTGAATATATATTTATATATAATATATGTAACAGTATAGAGGTCAGTAGCACACAGAGAGGGAAGCAGGTGTAGAGGGAAGCAGGGTTGCCTCTCTGGGGAGGTTTCCTAGAGAGAAAGCACCACCTGAGCCTGGTTTTAAAGGGCCAACAGGAGTCAGCAAACAGACTGTGGGAAGGAAGGACTTTCTAGTCAAAGGGAACAGCACATGCAAAGGCTGTGCAGAAGATGGGAAATCCTGTGGTGTGCTCTGATAACCACAAGGCCTCTGGTTATTTGGGGCATAAATCTTAGTGCACAAACACAGAAGTTGTCTTTTGTAAGTAAAATTCATTTCTGACTCTGAGGCCTATTCCTCCAAGCTGCAGAAAACGTCACCCCATCATTCCTGGTAATATTATAATCCCCTGCACCAAAACATGGAGTCAGTGACCGGTCTCCACAGCCTGGCATGGACATGCGTTTGTGCCTGACTGTGACTCTTCTCTGCCTCTGTGCCAGAGACTTTGCTAAGACCAGAAACCCAGTGCTAATGATTCCAAACACCTGCTGCCCTCAGGGAGCCACTCCTCCCCAGGGTCTTGCTGTCTCCACACACCCTGCAAGGAAGCAGGGCTGGGATTCGGCTGCTGGGCGGCCTCCCCATCTCCTCAGAGGAATCGCTTTCTGGTCTCAGAGCAGGAGATGCCCCAGAACTCACTCCCCACTGCACCCACGGGGCGTTTTGCTCATTCCGTAAATCTCTGTTCATCTGTTCTGCAAACTCCCTAAATTGTCCTTGATCTGTGGGCAAACGAAGACCCAGCATAACTTTCAAATGACTCCTACTTGAATGAGAGAAAGAAAAATGAGCTAACACATAGAGGGAAAAAAAGAAAAAATTAATATTCCAAAAAGATCCAGCCTTATACGTGACCACAGCATCTGGTGCAATGGACTAAGTATGAGATCAAAGGCAGCAGGACCAGGATCCTCTGAAGAGCTCAGATTCAAGACCTTCAGTTTTGTGACCTCGATGATGGAGTTTTTTACTAGCTGGTACAGTGGGCTCTGTCCTCTGCAAGTTCCCGTCCCTGAGGCATTCAATCCTTCAGAGTGTGCAGTCCCCAGAGCCTCTACCCTCCTCCCCCTGCAACTGAAGTAGGGCATGGAACTGGGCAGAGGTGGTCAAAACGGAGGCCATGACAGTAGAGGCAGGAGAGTGGGTCCAAACACATTATGGAGATAAGCTGGGGAAAGAGGTGGGAGCTCGGAAGCAGGAATGTTTGACCTCCGAAGTCCAAGAGGGACAGCCAGGAATGGCAGGTTAAAACGGAAGAGCAACAGACTGGCCTGGTGACCCTGCTCCTCATTGGAGTGGGTGGCAGGCACCATTGAAGGGGTCAGCAGTGGCAGAGACCAGGAGCTCTGAGCCTGAAGGACAGTCCAGGAGGCAGCAGGGGAGGAGTAGAGAGGAACTTCCTCAGGCTGAAGAGGGTCTAGAAAGACTTCACCAAAGCAGGGTGAGGTCCCTGGGCCCCGAGGGGATTCTGATTCCCAAGCTGTTCCCACACCCTTGCCATGGGGGGTGGCAGGGGAGAGAACCAGGACACCCGAGGTGAAAACAGTTGCTGGGTCAGCTGGCCTTGGTGGGTCACCAGCTTTACTTTGTGGGGAGGATGTTTATTTAAGGAAAATCACTATGTTTACTCAAACCTTTGGGCTGCAGCCCCCAGGGGTGGAATTATCAGTGAAAGCTGGGCTATTAATCAACTGTGGGACCTGGTGACAGACCTTCTTCCCTTCCGGAGAGTGGGAGGAACAGAGGAGAGAGGGAGGAAGGGAGACAAGGGGCTGGCCCCAGCACTAGCCTGTGCGGGAATGACTGATCCCAAGAGCAGGAAGGTCACACAGGAAGTGGCCTTGAAGTGGCGCCGGAGGCAGGAGGGGAGTGGAGGGTGGCGTCCCCATGGCACAGCGGTCATGGGACAAAGTTGGACGGAAATCGCACTTGAAGATGCTCCCTGGCCAAGGCCAAGTTGCCTGGGGAGGAAGGACAAACTTCCTGGATGGACGCCAGGACGCTGAGCCCTGGGGAGGAGGGCAGGGGTGGAGGCCATGGTGTTGCTGGGACCATGGGGCCTCCCCAGGCCGGGGACCAGGACCTCTGACCAAGCCTGAACGGGGCATGGCATCAGGAGTGCGTGCTGGATGGGGAAGCACAGAGGGATGTGGAAGCCTGGGTGGGTGAAGGCTGTGGTGTCTGCCCACCCCACGGTGAGCCAGCCGGGCAGGGTGGGTAGGTGCCAGCAGCCATGCTTGGTGAGCAATGCACAGGCTCGAGGCCTGTAGGGCTGGAAGGGCAACGGGTCCCGTGAGGGCATGGATGGAGGAGGGAGGTGCTCGGCGTGTGGGTAAGTGAAGCCGCAGACCTAGAGCATGGCTGGGGGAGGCCTCAGGCCAGGGTCAGGCTGCTCTCACTGGGCATCTGGACCACTGTTTGGAGATAACCCCCAGCGTGAGCTCAAGGAGGGATGAGTGAAGGGTGCATGAGGAAACAAGTGGGTGAATGAGCGTTCTCTTCCAACGATGGCACCAGCAGCACCTACCTCATCGCGGTGTGGGTGAGAATGAAACCACAGGTAGAGCACCAGGCCTAGGACACACTAAGTGCCCAGTCAGCACCACTGCTGCTGTGATCAGAATTACTGTTATTACAGCTGGGCTTTCTTCCTATTTCACACACTCTGCTCACACCTGTGTCTTTTCCCGCCCTACACACAGGCCCACAGAGTCGCCAATTACGGGAACATCCAATGTACCGTCCTGAACTTGGGGGGCCTCAGGGCCCGTTTCCACCGCCTGCCCTGTGATCTTGAGCTACCTACAACACCTCTCTGAGCCTTGTTTTCCTCATTTGCAACTGAAGACAGTAATAGTATCTAGTACAATTATGAGGATAAAATGAGTTAACTCATGTAAAATGCTTAGCACAGAGTAAGTACTAAATGAAGATCGCTACTGCAAGACTGGGCGGGTGGATAATTCATGTTTTTGCTCCAAGGTGAGGTTGCCCTGTCTGCCAATCTATCACAGCTAGGGAAGTGGGAGGCTTTCCCCTGTGGGATGTAGACTGGAGAAGGCCACCAGCTCTCACTGAGCGTGGAGGCAGAGCTGCAGTGCTCAGGGTTGGCAAGGGAAGGAAGGTGAGACCTGCAGTCGCCCTTCCTTGTCCAGGTCTGCCTCTTCAATCCTTCCTCTCCTCCTTGGCAGACCCCTTATCTCCTCCACAAATGAGTCACTCTTACCAGGGGACAAGCTCCCTGGGGCCACAACCTACCCCCATGAAGCTGTAGCATTATAAGAATACAAAAAGGCAGACCAGCCTGACCAACATGGAGAAGCCTCATCTCTACTAAAAGTACAAAATTAGCCAGGCGTGGTGGTGCATGCCTGTAATCCCAGCTACTCGGGAGGCCGAGGCAGGAGAATTGCTTGAACCCGGGAGGCAGAGGTTGCAGTGAGCCGAGATCACGCCATTGCACTCCAGTCGGGGCAACAAGAGTGAAACTCGTCTCAAAAAACAAGCAACTTAAAAACCTATCTGGCCTCTTTGCTGTCTTAAAAAACATAAACATCATGAATGGTGCTAAGCATCTGGTCAGGTGTCCTTTGAGGGAAAAGAGCCCTGGAGACTGTGGCTTTTAAGGGAAGGGGCACTTTCAAGGAGACTTCACGGTGGCGATGGTGAGTTGGCAGGTGGTGGGAGGGAGGTGAGAGTGGAGGAAGAGGGGCTTCCTGGGGAAGGGACACTGGGGGTGATTTCCCAGGAGGACTTTGCAGAATGAAGTTACCCTGGGATTCAAGTCATGCCCTTCCCTACCCCCTTCATTACTTCCAGTTGAGTAGGCAAGGCCGTCCTGTGTCTTTGCTGCAGGAGCTGTGTGTGGTCAACAGCATGGTTGGCCAGCTCAGTTCACTGGCTTCTCCTCCTCCTTCCCTTCCTTTACCCATGTCAACAGAACACCTTCTCCTGCCAGCTCTGGGAGCCCAGATGGTCTGAACAGACCTAGTTTCAGGCGCTCACATGGGTGTTTCTTGTTTGTTACTACCTTGGACCCTCACCACCTCTCCATGGGTGCACCCTTCCTGGCCCAGGCCCACCTGTTTGCCCAGCTCCCCCGGCCCTGCCCTCACTGGCATCCCAGACTCCAGTGGATTGAACTATTGGAAGTTTCCACATGTTCTCACTCACCTCTGGGTCTCTGCGTGGGCTAGCCCCTCTGCCTAGAATGAATGCCTCCTGTCTCTGGTCTACTGACTGACTTCTCATCTCTCAAGACTCAGACCAAATGTCACCACCTCTGAGGGCTTTTTCTGTCCCCATGTAGTTTGGGCTTCCTCCTCTGTGCACCCTATTCCTATCTTGATTTCAGAACTCATCACTCTGATAATAGATGAGAAATCTATCTGAGATCAGATTCCCCCAAAACCAAGCCTGCATAAGGCTTCAGGTGCAGGCAGTCTATGTGGAAGGTGATCCTGGGAGCAGGGAATAGGGAAAGTGAGGCAGGAAACAAGGAAAAGCCCAGGAGGGGTGTGTTATCAAGGTGGATCTTGTGGGAAATAGGGGTTCAGGTCTCCTGGACACCCTTGAGAAATCAGAATGTGGCCACAGTCTTCTGCCTGGAGGAAGGCTCTTGGGCCCAGCTGGTTGGCCAGTTGTCCTGGAGGAGCAAACTTCTGGCCTATACTTTCCGGTAGACATAGCAGGCCCTGCAGCATGGACACAGCCCTGGGGCAGGAACTAGGCAGGCAAGATGGGGTGCTGTCAGGCTCGCCTGCCACTGTCCCAGCAACTGTGGCTGAGAGCAGTGGATCCAGCGGCTGTGAGTCGAGCACCACAGGCATCCCTACAGAATCCCTGGAAGGTGGGAGTCACAGTTCTACTTGTCTTCGTGTTCCTGGCAAGTGCTGGGAAAATGTTGAATGACCAGGAAACCGGTGGACAGTGAACCAGCAATATTTGGGGTTTCCAGCCAAGAACTCTATAGACTTCTGGGTTTCTCTGTAGTTGGGTTTAGGGGATTTCCTCCCTATTGCTAACCCCTGCGACCCACAGCTCCTTCTCACCTTAGTCTTCAGAATCTAGGTTCTATTGCATGAAGGGAAGCTCAAAGTAAGTCTATTCTAAGGTGCCTTTGTGTGTAGTGTTTCCTTCCCTCCCCCAATTTCCTACTGAGACAAAACTCTCCCTTCCTTAAAGTGTCTTCATGGCTAAACAAGGATAGTTGGAGAGCAAAGGGCTTTCTCAACTAAGGACTCGAAGAGCAGATGTCCAATGAGCTGACAAAAAACTCTTCTGTCCATTGCAATAGACTCTTCTGTCTATTACTCTCCAGGGATCAGACACAAGAGCAGGTGGACTGAGACTCTGGGGAGTATGCTCAGCTCAGAAACCATGAGCACAGACTGCAGGGTCCCCAGCCAGCATTTCTGCTCCAGCACAAGATGTGTACTGCTCATACCTCCCTCCCTTCCTCCTTTACTTTATATGGTCAACCATGTATCTGACTATGGAAGAAAAAGAATCAGTCTCTCCTTAAAGGAATTTCAGACTCTGGGAGCTGATATGGGTAACGTTTCAAAGTGGAGTGGGGGTTGATGGGCCACTCTCAAATCCTTTGAACTCACATCACCATAGTGCCTATTAGTCATCATAACAATGAGAGCTAGAATTTATTGGGTCTTTACTGTGTGCCAGGAATCAAGCTAGGGCCTATAGGTAATATCTCATTAAATCCTCACAAAACTCTGTTGGGATGAGAGGTTGTAACCCAAGAAAAGCTCAAAGTAAATCAATTCTAAGGTGCCTTTCTGTGTAGTGTTTCCTTCCTCCCCCAATTTCCTACTGAGACAAAATTCTCCCTTCCTTAAAGTGTCTTCATGGCTAAACAAGGATAGTTGGGGAGCAAAAGGCTTTCCAAACTAAGGACTCGAAGAGTAGATATCCAGTGAGCTGATGAAAAACTCTTCTGTCCATTGCAATTACCAAAGACTTCTCAGGTCATTTTCTCCTCCCTCAAGCTGAAGACCTAGAGGTCTGGAGGTCTGGTCCTAGTCACAACTCTGTTGCTGACTGGTTATGTGAATGTGGGTTTAGTTCCTAAACTCTATGCATTGGGTATTATCCTCAGATGAGAATATAGAGGCTCAGAGAAGCACAGTAACTCACCCAAGGTCACATGTCTGGCATGTAGTGGAGCCAAGATTCAAACCCAGAACAGGAATATAAGATTCAAACCCAGAACAGGAATATAAGAAGACTAGGTGTCCAGGTAGCAGAAACTAATGAAAAGATTCTTCAGGGTATGAGCATTGTAAATGAATCAGGCCTGTCAGGCCTCTGAGCCCAAGCAAAGCCATCATATCCCCTGTGACCAGCACGTATACATCCAGATGGCCTGAAGCAACTGAAGAGCCACAAAAGAAGTGAAAATAGCCTTAACTGAAGATCTACAAAAGAAGTGAAAATAGCCTTAACTGATGACACTCCACCTTTGTGATTTGTTCCTGCCCCACCCTAACTGATACGATATATTCTCCCCCGCCCCTGAGAATGTACTTTGTATGCCTATCCCAAATCTATAAGAACTAATGATAATCCCACCACCCTTTGCTGACTCCTTTTTCGGACTCAGCCCACCTGCACCCAGGTGAAACAAATAGCCTTTTTGCTCACACAAAGCCTATTGGTGGTCTCTTCACATGGATGCATGGGACAAACTCCAGCAGATGTTTTTGAAAGTTTTACTTTTTTGTATTTTTAAAATTGTAGTAAAAGTATCATTTTAACTGTCAGGCCTCTGAGCCCAAGCTAAGTCATCATATCCCCTGTGACCTGCACGTATACATCCAGATGGACTGAAGCAACTGAAGAGCCACAAAAGAAGTGAAAATAGCCTTAACTGATGACATTCCACCATTGTGATTTATTGCTGCCCCAACCTAACTGATCAACGTACTTTGTAATCTCCCCCAGCCTTAAGAAGGTTCTTTGTACTTCTCCCCACCCTTGAGAATGTACTTTGTGAGATCCACCCCCTGCCGGCAAAACATTGCTCCTAACTCCACCACCTATCCCCAAACCTGTAAGAACTAATGAAAATCCACCACCCTTTGCTGACTCTGTTTTCGGACTCAGCCCACCTGCAACCAGGTGAAATAAACAGCCATGTTGCTCACACAAAGCCTCTTTGGTAGTCTCTTCACACGGACACACATGAAACATTTGGTGCCGAAGACCTGGGTCAATGGGACTCCTTTGGGAGGCCAGTCCCCTGTCCTCACCCTCACTCTATGAAGAGATCCACCTATGACCTTGGGTCCTCGGACCCACCAGCCCAAGGAACATCTCACTGATTTTAAATCAGGTAAGCAGCCCCTTCTTACTCTCTTCTCCCACCTCTCTCACTATCCCTCAACCTCTTTCTCCTTTCAATCTTGCCACCACCCTTCAATCTCTCCCTTCTCTTAATTTCAATTCCTTTCATTTTCTGGTAGAGACAAAGGAGACACATTTTATCCATGGACTCAAAACTCCAGTACCCGTCATGGACTCGGGAAGGCAGCTTTCCCTTGGTGTTTAATCATTGCAGGGATGCCTGCCTGATTATTCACCCACCTTCCATTGGTGTCTGATCTTCTCGGGGACGCCTGCCTTGGTCATTCTGTTTGTGGCAAGTCAATTGCGGGCACGCCTTCTTTGGCTGCTCACCCCACCCCTTCTCTCCGCGTCTCCACCCATTTTCCACTTTCCTGAGGGCAAGCACCTCCCAACCCGTTTCCACTTTCCTGAGGGGCAAGCACCTCCCACCCTGTTTCCACTTTCCTGGGGGGCAAGCACCTCCCACCACTTCTCCACTTTCCTGGGGGCAAGCACCCCCCATCCCTTCTCTCCATATCTCTACCCTTCTCTTTAAACTTGCCTCCTTCACTATGGGCAACCTTCCACCCACCATTCCTCCTTCTCCCTTAACCTGTGTTCTCAAGAACTTAAAACCTCTTCAACTCTCGCCTGACCTAAAACTTAAACGCCTTATTTTCTTCTGCAATACCGCTTGGCCCCAATACAAACTCAACAATCCTTTGAATTCTAAATAGCCAGAAAACGGCACTTTTGATTTCTCCATTTTACAAGATCTAGATAATTTTTATCAAAAAATGGGCAAATGGTCTGAGGTGTCTGACGTCCAGGCATTCTTTTATACACTGGTCTGCTCCCAATGCGACTTGTCCCAAATATTTCTTCTTTCTCTCCTGTCTGTTCCTTCAGTCTCCACCCCAACCTCTGAGTCCTTTGAACCCTCCTTTTAAACAGACTCATCCGACCTCTCCCCTTCTCCCCAGGCTGCTCCGCACCAGGCCGAGCCAGGCCCCAATTCTTCCTCAGCCTCTGCTCCCCCACCCTATAATCTTTCTATCACCTCCTCTCCTCACACCTGTTCTTCCTTACAGTTTCTTTCCTCCATTAGCCCTCCCCAACCTGCCCAATTTCCTCTTAGAGAGGTGGCTGGAGTGGAAGGCATAGCCAAGGTTAATGCTCCTTTTTTCTTTATCCGCCCTCTCCCAAATCAGTTAGCATTTAGGCTCTTTTTCATCAAATATAAAAACCCAGCCCAGTCCACGGCCCATTTGGCAACAACCCTTAGACATTTTACCACTCTAGACCCATAGGGGCCAGAAGGCTATCTTATTCTCAATACGCATTTTATTACCCAATCAGCTCCCAACATTAAATAAAGCTCCAAAAATTAAATTCCAGCCCTCAAACCCCACAACAGGACTTAATTAACCTCGCCTTCAAGGTGTACAATAATAGAGAACAGTTGCAATTACTTGCCTCTGCTGTGAGAGAAACCCCAGTCATTTCGTCAGCACACAAAAACTTCAAAACGCCTAAGCCACAGTGGTCAGGCATTCCTTCAGGACTTCCTCTCCCAGGATCTTGCTTCAAGTGCTGGAAATCTGGCCACTGGGCCAAGGACTGCCCATAGCCCAGGATTCCTCCTAAGCCGTGTCCCATCTGTGTGGGACCCCACTGGAAACTGGACTGTCCAACTGGCCCAAGGTTCTGACTGACTCCTCCCCAGATCCTCTCGGCTTAGTGGCTAAAGATTGACGCTGCCTGATTGCCTCGGAAGCCTCCTGGACCATCACAGATGCTTTGAGTAACTCTTACAGTGGAGGGTAAGTCTGTCCCCTTCTTAATCAATACAGAGGCTACCAACTCCACATTACCTTTTTTTCAAGGGCCTGTTTCCCTTGCCTCCATAACTGTTGTGGGTATTGACGGCCAGGCTTCTAAACCTCTTAAAACTCCCCAACTCTGGTGCCAACTTGGACAACATTCTTTTATGCACTCCTTTTTAGTTATCCCCACCTGCCCAGCTCCCTTTTTAGTCAAGACATTTAAACTAAATTATCTGCTTCCCTGACTATTCCTAGGCTACAGCCACACCTCATTGCTACCCTTTTCCCCAGTTCAAAGCCTCCTTCACATCCTCCCCTTTTACTCCCCACTTTAATTCACAAGTATAGGATACCTCTACTCCCTCCTTGGCAACTGATCATGCACCCCTTACCATCCAATAAAAACCTAATCACCCTTACCCTGCTCAATGCCAATATCCCATCCCACAGCACGTTTTAAAAGGATTAAAGCCTGTTATCACTCACCTGCTACAGTATGGACTTCTAAACCCTAAAAACGCTCCTTACAATTCCCCCATTTTACCTGTTCAAAACCCGGACAAGTCTTACAGGTTAGTTCAGGATCTGCGCCTTATCAACCAAATCGTCTTGCCTATCCACCCCGTGGTGCCAAAGCCATGTACTCTCCTATCCTCAATACCTCCCTCCACAACCTCTCCATAACCCATTATTCTGTTCTGGATTTCATGCATGCTTTCTTTACTATTCCTTTGCACCCTTCAGCCCCGCCTCTCTTTGCTTTCACTTGGACTGACCCTGACACCCATCAGGCTCAGCAAATTACCTGGGCTGTACTGCTGCTGGGTTTCATAGACAGCCCCCATTACTTCAGTCAAGCCCAAATTTCTTCCTCATCTGTTACCTATCTCAGCATAATTCTCCTGAAAACACATGTGCTCTCCCTGCTGCTTGTATCCGGCTAATCTCCCAAACCCCAATCCCTTCTACAAAACAACTCCTTTCCTTCCTAGGCATGGTTAGGTACTTCCATCTTTGGATACCTAGTTTTACCATCCTGACTAAACCATTACATAAACTCACAAAAGCAAACCTAGCTAACCCCACAGATCCTAAATCCTTTCACCACTCCTTTCTGTTCCTTAAAAAACGCCCTAGAAACTGCCCCCACACTAGCTCTCCCTAACTCATGCCAACCCTTTTTCATGACACACAGCCAAAGTGCAGGACTGTGTGGTCGAAATTCTTACACAAGAGCTGGGACTGTGCCCTGTGGCCTTTTTATCCAAACAACTTGACCTTACTGTTTTAGCCTAGCCTTCATGTCTGTGTGCAGCAGCTGCCACTGCTTTAATACTTTTAGAGGCCCTCAAAATCACAAACTATGCTCAACTCACTCTCTACAGTTCTCGTAACTTCCAAAATCTATTTTCTTCCTCACACCTGACACATATACTTTCTGCTCCCCAGCTCCTTCAGCTATACTCACTCTTTGTTGAGTCTCCCACAATTACCACTGTTCCTGGCCTGGACTTCAACCCGGCCTTCCACATTATTCCTGATACCACAACTGACTCCCATGACTGTCTCTCTATAATCCACCTGGCATTCACTCAATTTCCCCATATTTCCTTCTTTCCTGTTCCTCACCCTGAACACACTTGGTTTATTGATGGCAGTTCCACCAGGCCTGATCGTCACTCACCAGCAAAGGCAGGCTATGCTATAGTATCTTCCACATCTATCATTGAGGCTACCACTCTGCCCCTCTCCACTACCTCTCAGCAAGCCAAACTCATTGCCTTAACTCAGGCTCTCACTCTTGCAAAGGGAGTACACGTCAATATTTATACTGACTCTAAATATGCCTTTCATATCCTGCACCACCATGCTGTTATATGGGCTGAAAGAGGTTTCCTCACTACGCAAGGGTCTTCCATCATTAATGCCTCTTTAATAAAAACTCTTCTCAAGTCCACTTTACTTCCAAAGGAAGCTGGAGACATTCACTGCAAGGGTCATCAAAAGGCATCAGACCCCATTGCTCAGGGCAACACTTATGTTGACAAGGTAGCTAAAATAGCAGCTAGTGTTCCAACTTCTGTCCCTCATGGTCAGTTTTTCTCCTTCTCATTGGTCACTCCTATTTACTCTCCTACTGAAGTTTCCACCTATCAATCTCTTCCCACACAAGGCAAATGGTCCTTGGACCAAGGACAATATCTTCTTCCAGGCTCACAGGCCCATTCCATTCTGTCTTCATTTCATAATCTCTTCCATGTAGATTACAAGCCTCTTAGAACCTCTCATTTCCTTTCCATCATGGAAATCTATCCTCAAGGAAATCACTAATCAGTTTTCCATCTGCTATTCTACTACTCCTCAGTGATTATTCAGGCCCCCTCCCTTCCCTGCACATCAAGTCAGGAATTTGTCCCCGTCCAGAACTGGCAAATTGACTTTACTCACATGCCTCAAGTCAGGAAGCTAAAATATCTCTTGGTCTGGGTAGACACTTTCACTGGATGGGTAGAGGCCTTTCCCACAGGGTCTGAGAAGGCCACTGCAGTAATTTCTTCCCTTCTGTCAGACATAATTCCTTGGTGTGGCCTTCCCACCTCTATTCAGTCCAATAAGAAACCGGCCTTTATTAGTCAAATCACCCAAGCAATTTCTCAGGCTCTTGGTATTCGGTGGAAACTTCATACCCCTTACCATCCTCAATCTTCAGGAAAGGTAAAATAGACTAATGGTCTTTTCCCAAAAACTCACCAACCAAGCAAGTCATTATGCTGAACCCCCTTGGGCACTCTCTAATTGGATGTCCTGGGTCCTCCCAATTCTTAGTCCTTTAATACCTGTTTTTCTCCTCCTCTTACTCAGACCTTGTGTCTTCCTTTTAGCTTCTCAATTGATACAAAACCACATCCAGGCCATCACCAATCTTTCAATATGACAAATGCTCCTTCTAACAACCCCACAATATCATCCCTTACACCAAAATCTTCCTTCAACTTAATCTCTCCCACTCTAGGTTCCCAGGCCACCCCAATCCTGCTCGAAGCAGCCCAGAGAAACATTGCCCATTATCTCTCCATACCACCCCAAAATGTTTTGCCTCTCCAACACTTCACTATTTTGTTTTGCTTTTCTTATTAATATAAGAAGACAGGAATGTCAGGCCTCTGAGCCCAAGCTAAGTCATCATATCCCGTGACCTGCACGTATACATCCAGATGGACTGAAGCAACTGAAGAGCCACAAAAGAAGTGAAAATAGCCTTAACTGATGACATTCCACCATTGTGATTTATTGCTGCCCCAACCTAACTGATCAACGTACTTTGTAATCTCCCCCAGCCTTAAGAAGGTTCTTTGTACTTCTCCCCACCCTTGAGAATGTACTTTGTGAGATCCACCCCCTGCCGGCAAAACATTGCTCCTAACTCCACCGCCTATCCCAAAACTTATAAGAACTAATGATAATCCACCAGCCTTTGCTGATTCTCTTTTCGGACTCAGCCCACCTGCACCCAGGTGAAATAAACAGCCATGTTGCTCACACAAAGCCTGTTTGGTGGTGCTTCACACGGACACACGTGAGACATTAACCATCAATACACAGTTGATGTGTGTACAATTCAGTGGCATTAAGTACATTCACAATGTTGTCCAACCATTACCACTATCTATTTCCAGAACTTTTTCATTATCCCAAACAGAAACTCTATATCCTTTAGATAATAACGCCCTCTTCCCTCCTCCCTACCTCCCCTGGTGACCACTCTTCTACTTTCTGTCTCTATGAATTTGATGATTCTAGATACCTCGTGTAGATGGAATCTATGTATGTATGTAGGTATGTATTTATTGAATTTTTAATTTTTTTATTATACTTTAAGTCCTGGGGTACATGTGCAGAACGTGCAGGTTTGTTACATAGGTATACATGTGCCATGGTGGTTTGCTGCACCCATCAACCTGTCATCTACATTAGGTATTTCTCCTAATGCTATCACTCCCGTAGACTACCCCCCCACCTCCCGACAGGCCCCAGTGTGTGACGTTCCCCTCCCTGTGTCCATGTGTTCATTTGCCAACTCCCACTTATGAGTTAAAACATGAGGTGTTTGGTTTTCTGTGCCTCTGTTAGTTTGTTGAGAAAAATGGTTACCAGCTTCATCCATGTCCCTGTGAAAGACATTAACTCATCCTTTTATATGGCTGCAGAATCTATGTATTTATAATATAATATTACAATATTACATTGTAATAATATAATTGTCCTGTGTCTGGCGGTTTTTAGGGTTCACCCATGTTGTAGCATCCAAATTTCATTCCTTTTTTAAGGCTGAACAATACTCCACTGTATGTATATAGCACATATATTCTATCCACCTGTTCATAAACATGTGGGTCATTTCCACCTTTTGGTTAGTGTGAATAATGCCACTGTGAACACGGACATACAAATGTCTGTTGGAGTCCCTGCTTTCGATTCTTTTGTGTATATTCCTAGAAGAGAGTTTTGTTTTGTTTTGTTTTGTTTGTTTGTTTTTTGAGACAGAGTCTTGCTCTGTTGCCAGGCTGGAGTACAGTGGCGCGATCTCGGCTCACTGCAACCTCCACCTCCTGGGTTCAAGCGATTCTCGTGCCTCAGCCTCCCGAGTAGCTAGGATTACAGGCACGTGTCACCATACCAGCTAATTTTTGTATTTTTAGTACAGATGTGGTTTCACCATGTTGACCAGGACAGTATCGATCTCCTGACCTTGTGATCCACCCACCTTGGCCTCCCAAAGTGCTGGGATTACAGGCTTGAGCCACCATGCCCAGCCTAACCAGGTTTTTGCTATTGTCATTCAAATCCATTATTTTATTCTCAAAGGCTCTAGCTTTTAAATTACTGTCTGTGCAAGATTCAAATTCTAGGACAAGTGTCTAATGGGTCTTACTCAAGTCACACGACCTCCCTTTGTCCAGGAAAGTGTTGGATCCCTTGGTGGACAGTCCTACAAGATAATCCAATGGAGGCAGGGTGTTCCTCAAAGCAAGACGGCAGTGTCTTTACCAGCAGAATTGCTGTGCTGGTGGCTGAGGGCAGTCTAAACCACAGTTGTTACTGCTGCATCTGTGAAACTGGGAATAGCTAACCTCTCCATGCTGTGACTTGTGCAGTTCCCACAAAATCATGTATATGGTGGGATTTTGAAAAAAGTGAGATCCCTTCAGATAGAAGGTCCCCATGAGACCATAGAATGTTAGCTGGAAAGAAAGGAGCTGGCTGTGGTGCCAGGATGCAGCTGGAAGAAGCACTGCACTTTACACACAGGCAAAGTGAGGTGCCCGGACCAGCGACCAGGAATACCACTCTCACCCCTAACTATGAGCCACTTCTCAGATGTAATAGCCAATCCTCATGACCACCTTCTCCCTTGGCCATTGTTGTTCGGTCCTATTAGTTTCTTCTTTGGACACTATATATAAGCCAGGCCTTCGAGTCTTCAGTATGTGATCTCTTTGCCTTTAAGAGGCAAACAGTCTAGGGGCAGAGATAAATGAGTAATTCTTTCAGTAACAGCCAAGTGTGATGGCTAATGGAACACAGGCAAGGTGAAAGCATTCTGATGCTATAGAGGGGGAAAAGGAGTCTTTGGTTATTCATTTATTCAACAAGTATTCCGTGAGGGACCACTATGTGCTTGACACTGTGTTTGGTGCAGAAGATTTACAGTGAACAATGCAGACAGTCTCTTATTTCATAGAGTCCACAGTCTAACCTGTGCCTCCACTACCCTAATTAGGAATCTGTACGCTACTAGGAAAGTCCATGGAGTGCCTTCTCCTTTATTGAACCTGCTCTGACTCCCCTAGGCCACAGTGGTCATTTTAAACTTCTGAAGCTGTGTTAGTCCAAGTCCTCCGAGAAGCAGTCACAAAGACAGGGATAAATATGCAAAGATTTTACTAGGGGAAATGTCTATGTGAGGGGGAAAAAAAAAAAAGGAGAGGGAACCAAAAAGAATGGGAGCCATGAGGCCTCCACAAAAGTCTGACTCCATATGAAGAACAGAGGAAGAAAAGGTTGGGTGAAAGCATCCTAGACCATCATGCAGTTTAAAGAAGCTTTGGCAAAGCTGTTGAGGAGTCCTCAGGCAAGGCCAGCCGTCAGAGGAGTTGGTTGTCTCCCAGGAAGGAGCCTGCCCTAGTAACCCTGCTGTGGTCAGTCACTGGCTGGGAGCAGCCTATGGGAAATGTGGCCTCAGCATCGATGGACTTCAGAACACAGCAGGTGGGGCCCATCGTTAATTACAGTTTCTATAGCTGAAGGCCTGTGTGGCTTACTCTCATTGGCTTCCCAAATGATTTGGACTCCACAGATTATACCTTCAATTTGATGCCTAAATAAAAATTGTTTTCTGCACTTGCAAACTATGTTGGGTGAATCTTGACCTCTCAACTGGCCTGAGGGCCAGTCAAGGGCAAGGGTGCCATCGTAGTTCTTCGTCCAGTCACCTGTCTATTGATTCATCCATCCATTTTTGTTTTCTGGATATATTTATGTGAGCACCAACTGTCCTGGGCACTAAGGGTACAGAAGTGAACAAGATGACCCTTGAGGAGCTTGCAGGCGACAGAGGAAAGAGGGATTTAATAATGAATCACACACTAAACAGGGAGTTTCTAGGTAAAAGTCAAGTGAGTTTCTATTTCCCCTTCACACCACTTATGCTTCTCCCCATACCAGGAGGGGCTTTTTTCTGAAAGGGCAGCTATCTCCAGGGCACAGCGCCTGCCCTGTGGACGTGAGTCAGCCCAGGGTCGGGAAGAACGCTCAGCCCTGTGGACTGGCAGCGATGACACAGCCCCTGGATTCTCCCAGGGAACTGCTTCACACCATTTCCCTGAGACACAGAGGAAACAAGAAAGACAAACACCGAGTACAACTCCTCTTCGAGGAGAAACACCCTCACCGCTTCCTCCATGACAACTGTCAGCCCAAGGAGCATCCCTGAGCTGTTTCCTCCCTCAGGAGCTTACCAGTGTGCTCCACGAACTGCAGAAAAACCCAGTCGCTTTTCTTGAATGTCTTTCAAGAGTGGTCTCCTCTTTCTCCCCATAGAGAAGTATGATTTAAAACATGCTGAATGAATGTTGAACTGGAGACCAAGAGAAGGGAGGCAAATCAGGCAGCAATGAGGATTATAATTTTTCCTCTTCACTAAGTCAGCTCTGAGCTAAGTACATTCCATGCAGACTCTCAGTTGATTCCCATCACAGCACAGCCCAGTTAGCCTATTCTACAGAAGAAGAAACTGAGGCTAGAGATAAAGAAGAACTTGCTAAAAGCCACACCACTGGCAAGTAGTGAAGGTGAGACCTGGCCCCCAAAACTTTTTGCCCCCAGAGCCTGTGCTCTGCCCATGCCTCTGTTGGCGGTTTCTCTTTCAACTTGGCAGGTGGAGTGTGACCTCAGCCATTGGTGAGGAGTTGTAACCCGGGTGCAGAATCTGGAGAGGGCCTCTTTGCCTACTGCCACGTTTTGTTGCTGGTCAGTTGGTCTTCACACACAGCATTTCCTCTGTGTTCATAGCTATTGGCACCAATGGCAGAACTGCTGTGTTGATACTAACAGAAGTTGTTATAAGTCACACTCCTTTGCGGTTATGTACAGGGCAAATATGATTCCAAAACCCACAGAAAGCTATTACCTCATTTTATCTTAAAGTCTTAGGAGCTAGAGAAGGACAAGAGAACCACCATCACCACTGTACCAAAAGGGACGCTGAGTTACAGATGGCTTGGCTGACTTGCCCAAGGCCACATAATTTATAAGGCTCTGTAGCTGGTTTTAGTGAGTTCTTTCCTTCTCTCCTGCAGAAACTCAATGCTCTCTTCTTTTGCCTTTTTTCAAAAAAAAGTTATTTGCAAAAAATTGGAAGTTCAGTAATTCTAAAGTGTTCACTATGATTATGATAACTACTAATTACTTACTGCTTCTATTACAAGCTACAAAATATTAAGTGCTTCTCATATGCTGGCATGGTGTCAACACATGCACTGCATTAAGAGTTTAGTGTTACCTCATCCAAGGATGGTAGTAAAATGGGGATGTGGAGTTAAATGGGGTTCAATATCTGTGAGGGCCAAAGTGCTCCAGTGGTAGAATTCCAGGCATCAGATGGGGTAGGTGCTTTTAAGCCATGGGGCCATCATCTTCTGTAACTATATCCAGGTCTTATAGCTTAGACACTACTGGATAGACCCTCAGGAGAAATGTGAAGGAGGCTTTTGAGAAAACTTGGCAGGGTCTCGCTGCCAAATACTAATTATTAGTGGCCTCTGTAAGGTAACCCACCTTCCTGGGTTGCTTTAGCTTCTGTCCTGTCCTGTGGCCTTTCCTGACACCCTGATCCTTGGGTGAATAGTCCCTTCCAGAGCCACCAGCCTTGGGAGCCCTGGGTCATCTGCCAAGCTCCACCTCCCAGCTGGGTCCTGGGAAGCCGAGGAAGAGACGGAGGTGTGAGAACAGCAAGAAAAACGTCTAGCCAGGCTAGACCCAGCCTAGCTCCTAGTGGTTCCATTTGTCCTCGGGCAGCCCAGGCCCAAGACGCCAGGGCTTGGGGAGGCCTTGGCTGCCAACAGCCCCATGCCGAGATCTTCATTTTCCTCACTGAAGGTTCCTGGCATTAGTCTAGGCTCTGCCCAGCCCACTCCTCTTCCTTCAGGCTCTGAGTTCAAGGGTGATACTATTCACAAGCAGATTCCTGTTTTCTTGTGAAAGTCAAATAAGACACCAAGTTGTCAAAAAGACTTTTTCAACACCCAGTTCCTGCTGGGTGAAGGGTGCAAGAAGAGGGTCTTTCATGTCTTACTGCATGATGAAATTGCCAAACACAGGATATTAATTCATCCTTGGGGTGAAAAAAGAAGGTCCTCCCTTTGGGTGGCTAAGAGGCCCAGCTCTCCAAACAGAAACCAGATCACCTCTAAAGTCCCTGCATCATTTCCCATAAAGAACAGAACAGTTTTGAGTCAGCCACAAACATGTCGTCACACATTGAGCATCTACGTGTGTGTCGGGAGCATGAAACAGCAGGAATTCCACTAGCAATAATAACATTATTAAGTGCTCATTGCCTGTCAGGCAGTCTGTTGGGTCTTTACATAAATCATCTCATTTAATCCTCAGAGCATGAGGAAAGTAATTCACCACTCCCATTTTACAGATGTGGAAACCAACGCTTAGAGGTTCTATAGCTGGTAAGCGGCAGAACTGGGATCTGAGTTCTGGTCTGACTTCAGAGTCTAAGCTCTTAGCCATGAAACCAACATTCTCATAGTAGAGTCCAGGAACCACATGCTGAGGATCTCCCCAGAATGCTTGATAAAAACGTAGCATCCTGCTTGGGCTTACGGAATCAGAACCTCAGGGAATGGGGCCAGGAAGCTGACATTGGCAATCTTTCCAGATGGTTCTGATGCACGTAAAGTTTGAAATCCCTTACACTGTGCTGCACTGTCCACTAAGTGGGGAGAAAGGGACATTGCATGCAGGGGAGGTGGGGAGGGAGCATGAGTGAGAAGGCCCCAAACAGCATAGGGTACTGCATGATGCACTAAGGATTTGGAATTACTTCAATGAAAAGAGCATCCCTTGGAAAGCTGCCCCAGCGCCTGGCGGTTGTCCTCACACTCTGCCTGCATTAGCTGAGGCCCAACCAGTGAGCTACCCAGCCCCAGGCCTGAGCTGTCCAGGCCCACAGGAGAGTCCTCATAGGCACAATGTTCCTAATGCCAGGACTGTCACTAACTCATCTTGAGGATAACTCTACTTCCAACCCTCCCTAACTCCTCCATTGAGCAGCTGCCTTCAGAAGGCTCCTTTCTTTCCCCTTGCTGCAGACCTCATCTCTACTTGCCTGAATTCTCAGCACTGCTCTTCTTACTAGGTAACTAGCCCTGAGATGAGGCTTCACTAGAGCTAGTGGCAGCGATTTCCTGGGTGGGGTGTTGGGTGGTACTGCCATCTTCTAGGGCACAGAAATAGAAAATGGAGGCATGTGGCCAGGTTCCAAGTGATCCACGACAAGCCAGACAGGCCCTTCTGACTCACTGAGGCAGCAGCAGGTGGCCTTTGAGAAACAGTGAGACAGAACAGTCCCTTCTGGCCTGGAAATGCCAGCAGGAGGGGGTGGGGGCAGGCTGCTGCTAAGATCTGGGGTTCATTTACTGCAGACTCCACAACCTGTTTCTGCCCCATCATCTCCCTGGGAAACGTGTGGGACCCACTTGCAACCCACACACCCTCAGTGCTGTGACTCAACTGGCACTCACAGCAGCCTTCAATATTATTTTTAACCTGACTTCACCTGATTTGTGGGGGGTGGGGCGCAGACCAGATTTGCCTAGAAAACTCCACTAATAGGGCTGGTCCAAGCGGAAAAGGAAGGAGACCAAGTCCTCTTTCCAGCACCTGGAAGAGCCTTTCCCCAGGGTGAACCTGAGAGAAAGAGGCCAGGTCAGCCCACAAAATGGGTGCCAGGAAAATCATCCACAAACTGATCTGTATTTATCGCCTCTTTTTCTGGTTCACCTGCCTGGCCATATTTTGTCTGGGGATGACTGCTCACAACCTATGTTGACAACATCTGGCCAGGAGGGAAGGCAGCCCCAAGCCTGGGGAGCTTCAGAGATGGCGGCCTACACGCAGGCCGGAAGCAGACCAGATCCCTCTCGCATTCGCCAGCAGAATTCTCCTCCTCTTCCGCCCACCATGCCCTTCCTGCATATGTTCCCAAGGATCATGGCAAGGCCGGCAGACGAGCACTTGGTCTGTTTGGCACTGGCTGAGCCAGACGGCAAGTCTTGTTCCTTCTCCATCTGGCTTTCTCTGTGAACTTTGCACTGAACTCTTTCCAACCGCGTGGGCAGCAGCTCTCCTGCCAGGGGGACCCAGTGCCAGGGAGAACAGAATAATTGCCTCTCATGTTGTGCATGCAGAGCCTTCATTAACATGTCCCCGGAGTGGCATTTGCAGCCCTCTGTCACAGCAGCCTGCCATTGAATACCACAAAACTCATCACCCTCAGATTCTCCACTGTCTTGAAAGAGCCAATAGCCCTGTGTTTCTTCGAGCTGCTTTTTGGTTCATTCGGAAAGTCATGTCGTTGTCGCTGTTGTTATTTACGTAGAGAAGATTTCTCTATCGCCTTGCTCACCAAATAGCGCATATAAGTGGCCTGGCCCAATCACTCTTGTTTTCTTCCTTTCTGACACAAGGAAGCCATGCTTCTAAGGAGACATGTGACAAAGAGTGCGGGATGGAGGGGCACACGTAGAAATCAAAAGTCATGGCGTTTAGTCATGGTGCTTGCTGGGTTTTAGTCATGGTGCTGCCAGTGGTGAGGTGTGTGACCTTGGGCAAAACTACACATTGCCAAATGTCATTTTCTTCCTGTACAAAATAAGGGGTTGGCATTGACACACAGATTCACAGAATCTTTGAGCTCTTCTCATCTACCTGTCATTTTATGGATAAGTAAGCAGGCCCAGAGAGGTCATTCAACTAACCCAAGATCATGTAGCTAACTAATGTTAAGACTTGGGACCCAGCATTCAGACCTTCTGCCCCCTGGATTTGGGTGGGATTGGATGAAAGAGGGAAATATTTTAAGAGAGCCAAAGCACAGTGACGGGATTACACTCTCTGTGCATGCAGGGAAGTATGTAAGGATGACTTTTCCTTCACATCAAAGATTTCAGGGTTTAGAATGGTAATTCTATCCACCCCAGGGCAATTTCATCCCTTAGAGAACATATTTGGTTGTCACAATTGGGGTGGCCAAAGAGAGAAGGGGAAAAATTCCACTAGCATCTAGCAGAGACTGGAATGCTACAATACACAGGGCAGCTCCCACAACAGGTAATGATCCAGTCCAAAATGTCAACAGTGCTGAGCTAGAGAGCCCAGTTAGACACAAGCCCCCTTCTCTACTGCCAGTCTTCTCTAGAATTTTAAACATTCTTGCTTTCCTACCTTCAGCCACAAAAGCACTTTTTTTTTTTTTTTTGGCTGATTTTGTTACTGATGTTGGTTCTAAAAAATATGATTTTTTTTTCTTGAGTATACAAATTACCCAGGCTTTTTAAAGAATAGAAAATTCAGAAAGACACACACTAAAATTAATCAGGTATCATCCCACCATCCAAGGGTAAGAATATTTTGGTATTTGGTATTTTTTTCACATTACCTCAGATTCACAGAGCACACCGTGCTTTCTCTGTTTTGTGGCTTTTCTCAACAATTCTCTTTTCCACCCTATCCCCATTACTACCTGTTGAAATCTCACCTTCGCTTCGGTTACCTCAAATAGCATTCCTCCAGGAAGTGTCACATACCACTCAGAACCCCACCTGCGCTGGAAGCGAACTCTCCTGCCTTTATATTCCTATAGCACTTTGTAGCTCACAGATGTCAATTTTGACACTTTTAAAAATATTCCAGTTATGTGTAAATTCCCTGAGGGTAGGGATTAGATTTTAGTCTATTGAAAGTGTGTCCCCCCACCCTTCTCTCTCTCTCTCTCTCTCACTCACATACACATTCACACAAATACACATACACATGCATTCTTTCTCTCTCTCACACATACACACACACTACAGTGCAAGCACAGCACTTAAGATGAGCTCCATCCGCTTTCCTCTCCTGATATCACTGTATTCTTACTTTCAGAATAAATAACCATCCTTTAGTCACAGAGAACATTTCAATCATTAGTGGCTTTGGTTGCCCCATCATTTGCAATTATTCTAGAGCTCTTCTTTCTATGTGAATTTTGAAGATGTTTCATATTGTAATAAAAATGAAAAGTTTTCACTTAAAGATCCCTTATTATGTGTCAGCTATTTTGGGAAAAGATGGTTATTTAAATTTTCTGATTCAATCCAAACTGTGGAAAAGCATGATAATCACTTTTTTACAAATGTGAACACTGAGGCTTAGCAAGGTAACCTAACTTGTCCAGGGTTGTCTGACTAATTAGAGGAGGCACTGGGATTTAACCCAGTGTTACCTGGCTCCAGGACTATGCACACCACCTTGAAGCTTCCCAAGCCCCAAGGAATCCACCTGCCTCTACTCATCTCTTTTTTCTACAGTAAGAGGCAGCAGGCAGGTGCATTAGTGCCTATGGTCTAATGGTCTGGGTGGCCCTAGGCAAGGCAAAGAGAGGTCATAGAGTCCAGCCCAACTCCTTGGCATGGGAACCTCTGGCTGGTAAGCTTCTTGGGAGCCTCTTGAATGAGTATGCAATCCAAGGCCACAGGAAACCAACCATTCCTAGGTCTGTGGGCAGGTGGCATCTTGAAGTCTATTCTGTTGGTCTGGTACTTTCCAATGCCTTGTACTAAGTGTGTCACATGGGAGGGGGATAATGGGTGACTCACCCCACAGACACTTGTCTACTGGGGGGCCAGCATCCTATTTCTCCTTAGCAGGGGGCTGACCATGGCAGGGGCATGACCGTACCAGGGCAGGTTGGAGCTGAGCTCTGACAGAGGAGGACACGTCTCTTCTTCCAAACTATCCCTTCTTTCCCAGTCAAGCTCAGCCTTGCTCTCCAAGGTTCTGAAGTAGTTTCCAATACTGAGGAGGGTTTCACCCATTTTTTTGTAGTGTGGCAGACCAAATACAGGCTCTGCTTCAGGTTTAGCTTTGTGTCAAGCCCAGTTCTGCCAATGAGGTGATCTTGAACAAGTTGCTTGCCTTCTCAGAGCCTCAGCTTCTCCTTCTGTAAAATGGTAAGAATGGCACCCAACCTCGAAGGGCTGGAATGAGAATTCAGTGAATGATGGATAGAAATGGACATCATGCTAAAAAAATCTCTCTCCTTTTTTCTTGTAGACATCAGAGGATGGTGGGAGGGTGGTTTGAAAATGTGGGAGAGGGAGCTGGGCGAGGTTACTCATGCCCGTAATCCCAACACTTTGGGAGACTGAGGTGGGCAGATCGCCTGAGGTCAGGAGTTGGAGACTGGCCTGGCCAACATGGTGAAACTCCGTCTGCCCTAAAAATACAAAAATTAGCCAAGCATGGTGGTGCACACCTGTAGTCCCAGTTACTTGGTAGGCTGAGGCAGGAGAATCACTTGAACCCAGGAGGTGGAGGTTACAATGAGTCGAGTTCGCACCACTGAACTCCAGCCTGGGCGTAAAAGCAAGACTGTCGCAAAAAAAAAAAAAAAAAAAAAGAGAGAGAGAAAAAAAGAAAGAAGGAAAGAAAATGTGGGAAAGGAAAGTGGGTTGGAATGGAGAGGCTGGGAGGAGCAGGCAAGGAGTGGCCCATTCCTTCCCATTTGGTTTTCTACTTGGAGCTCGGCTGGAGGAGAATCCCTCTGCTGGTTGCTGGCAACCGCACTCAAATACAATCAGTCATTTGTGCAGATTAAACCTGCTGTTCTAAACCACTATGTGGGCTTAGGATCAGCTTCACTCCATTTCCATGAGGCCGTGGAACCCAGTGGTTAAAAGAACAGGCTCCACCACTGTGTAGCCTTAGTCAAGTCCCCCAATCTTAGAGCCCCCGGTTTCTCATCTGTAAAGTTGGGATGTTAATATCTTATTAGGTTGCCTGGATGATTGAATTAGATCCTGCATAGGCTGTGCTTTACTCAGAGCCTGACTTGGAGGATGTGCTTTATCAAGGCAAACCTGCTGTTCATTCTTGCTATTGTTGTTATCATTGTTCCTAGCCACAGATGGTGTTCTTAACCTGGGCCGCCTGTCTTGGAGACATGCCCATTGGGAGAGCGTGGCCAATTCACCAGTGGCCCTTAGCCCCATGCCTGGTGGCCACATCATTTACCAGATGAGCCAGCCAGGCCAGCCTCATGACTGAGGGACAGCTACCCAGGTGTTAGTAGAGGCTGCATTCCAGTGACACTCCCCTTGGCAGAAACTTCAAAACTAGAGGGGGACATTACTCCGGCAGGCTGGTAAGGCATTCCAGGCTTTCAGACCTCAGGCTTACAAGACAAACTTAACCTGATGTAACACAGAGTGTAATAAGAAGCATCAGCTGCACTCCTGCTCATCTTTGGCAGACAGAGCGCTGGAGAGGGCAGTAGAGCATGGAGGCTGATGGGAACCCTCATCCACTCAGGCCTTGCATGAAGCCCTTGAAGACAGAACTCTGATTCTTTCACCGGGACGACCTAGGGATAGGCTTCCCCTCTTCCATATGCAAAGCTGCTTTCCTCCTCCTGCTCCTTCTCTGCCTTTTGAGGAAGTCACCTGGGGTGGGGATGGGGGCTCAGTCGACCTTTCTGCCTGGTGTCTCTCCTGGTAGAATACAGACTCTTGGAGCCGTTATGATGAGAAGCCAGGTAGAGGCTGGATCCTTCAGTTGGGGGACTTTTAGTGGCCCCTGTTGTGGACCTGACCTCATTCTTGGTCTGCAGGTCCCCAGATGGAAAGGGCCCTAGGCGAGCTCATGGTGTAAGGGAGAGGGGCAGGCATACAGACAAAGCAGACAAAGTCCATCAATCAGTCGAATAGCATCATGCCTAGGATTGCAGAACCACCCTAAGGTCTAAGGGTCTTGCCACTTAGTAGCTGTGCGGTCACTGGCAAGTCACTTAACCTCTCTGTGCCTCAGCTTCCTGTAAAAATTTGGATAATTGCACCCACCTCATGGGGCAATTTTGTGAGGATTAAATGAGTTAACATAAGAAGAGCCATTTGCAACAGGGCTGGTCTGCAGCCTGTTCTGTCTCTGTGTTAGCTGTCAGCACTAAGTGCTCCAGGTACCACAGACACAGAGTCAGGTGACCAGGAGGGACTGAAACTAGGAGTGGCAGGGCTGAGGGGTCACTATGGTGGTCAACAAAGACTCTAAAAGGAAGTGGTGCTTAAACCAAGCCTTGAAATCTGAGTTGTTGACAGTGAGTGGGGAACAGAGGGACAGAGGCTGGCACATGAGGGCAACAGGCCATGGTTTGGATTCACCAGAGCCTAAGAGTGAGGTTGGGAGAGAGGGGATTGGAGAGGGGCACAGGGGCTGATCCCAGAGGTCCATGAAGATCAGCACGTGCTTAGAAAGGTGGCAGTGGCCCAGGGAGCGTGGCTGGGAGAGGACAAGGGTGGAGGCAGGAGAACCGATGGACAGGAGGTGGTTGTGAGTCCAGAGCAGAGATGAGCAATGGTGAGGGTTGACCTGGGCAGCAAGGCACTCGGGCAATAGAAGTCTCAGGCCTCTGTGGCGCCGAGTGTGGCAGTGAGGCAGAGGGAGGCTTCAGGACGTGGCTCAGTCTGGCTGGTGGGACCCAGGGGATGGGCTACTTTGTTCTCAGAGAGAAGGGGCTGAGAAAAAAAGAAAAAGGGGAGGCAATGGACATGCAGTGAGCACCTGTGACATGCTAGGCGCTAGGACGGATGATGTTCACTTAACCCTTAAGCCACCTCTCCACAAGAATAAAAGTCCTCCCCAAACAGGAAACTGAAGCCCAGAGAGCGTCCGTGACTTGCTGAAATTCACACAGCCTGGAAGCGTGGGCTCCGGCTCTCTGACTTCTAGTTCTTCTCCAGACTGCCTGTTTATCGTCAGCTGTCTTCAGGCAAACCAGACTGTGGGAGGACAGCCCCACGCCTTCGCCCATGTGAGTGTGCCCCAGCAGAAACACTGCTGTTGAGTCAGACGATACAAACTGACACCACCTCACGTGACTTATAGATATTTTCATTTTTGCTTACTTTTACCCAGCCAAGGACTTCAAAGGAGCATCATTCCTGGAGGATTTGTTCATTGACGTGTCACAGGCGAGCCTAAGAGCGGGAAGGAAATGGCTCAGAGACCAAAACATCTGTCCCCTGTATTTCTTGCCAGGTTCCGGGGCTGAGACTCCTGGGGCTCACCTGGAGCCTGGGCTTCCCTCCACTTTGAAGGGCTTGACCACCCCCGCATGGGCTGGAGCTTAGACCGTTGGCCCACTCCTTCCTTTGGGGTGGGGAAAGTGTCTGCAGGAAGCATTTCCAGCACTGGGAAGGTGCCTCAGTAGCTCGACCCTATAGCAGGGCCCCTGGGAGGAGGAGAACAGTTCATTAATGCCTGCCAGGTGCTACATTGCTTATGTCTCACAGAAACACGAATGTCATTGTCCCTGCGAGGATGAAAAACCAGGGGCTCAGAAATGTTAAATAAATTGGCCCAGGTCACACAGCTAGGACAGCATCGATTCGAGATTCCTACAGGTCTCGGGAGCCCCCCTCGGCCCCTCTCCAGTCCAGAGCGAGGCACTTGCAGCGCTTATAAAAGTCTTTACTTGTTTGAAGCCCAGTTCCTCTCAGGTGTTGCTTTTTTCTGTTTCTTTTCTTTTTTTAGGCCTTGGGGGTTGGGGTGGGCGACCAAAGGTGGAGTTGTGCTATTTTACACAACTGACTTGGCTTGCGCGTCATCTAAACACCAAGTTCCGTTCTCAGAGGAAGTGAGAGGTGTCCAATTCGGTCATGCAGAACGCAGCTGGGCTGCTCGAAACGAAACAAAGCGGCTACTCCGAAGGAGGTGTTGTCCCTGGGCCGGTCCAGGTTGAGTCAGAGCAGACGCCACTCCCACGTCAAAAATCAAAAATACCGGGAGCTGGGCCCATGGAGCTGGGCGCTCACTCAGGTCATTTTCACCCCACTTCTGAAATCCACATTAAAGGAAAAAAGAAGAGGGAAGGGAAGGGGAAAAGGAAAGGAAAGGAAGCAGAAACCAGGATGGCGACAAGGAAAGCCACCCAGGCAGAGCAGCACCTGTGCACCTATGTGGGGCGTGCGGAGCCCCTGACGGCCGCAGGTCTGGACAGTGCTTTGCCCATCAGGCCATCTCAGCCTTGGTTATATTCAGGACCCAGCAGCATATCTATGTTGTGTGGGGCCCAAAGACTTACAATTTGGGACACTCCTTAATAAAAAGAATACAAAAGTATGAAAACAAAATTAAGTACAAAAGTGGGTATTTACCTAGGAGGAGGGGGAGAGGAATCACAGCAAACTGCTGACACCCTACAGATTGGCCCCTTCCTTCAGCAGTCTACGTAGGCAGTTTACCAGAAATGCGCACACAGCAACGCTTCCTGTTTGTAACCTGCCTTCCCTTCCCTGCCTAGAACACTCCCAGCATCTCCCTGCTCTCTTGGGCAACAGAAGCGTGTGTCTCTTCATCTTTACGGTAAGAGCACCTCGGATGATGCTTCTGAGTCGACCATCCTGAAAGCTGTGGGCTGGTGGACATCACCCAGGGCAGGTGTTCCACACCTTTTTGGGGTCTTGGTTGCCTTTGAGAATTGAATGAGAGTTATGGAACCCTCCCCAGAAAAATGCCTACTCAAGTCTACCAAATTTTACATACAGTTTTAGGGATTCTTAGATTCCTTAAAGCCTAAAGTCTATCTGCAGATCCCAGATAGGGAACCCATTACCTAGTGTAGTCCACTCATTTCACAGATGAGGCAACGAATCCCAAAGGGGTGAGCAGCTTGTGCGAGGTCACCCAACTGGCCTCAGATCCAGCTCTTGACTGCCTCCCTTTCTCTATTGTAACAGCTTTGCCTTCAGCACTGGACAGAGAGTGGGGTCTTCAGGGGAAGGAGACCCCAAGTTAGGGCCCCTCAGGGCCCCTCAGAGGGTCTTTCTTATGTCTTTTGGCCTATCCCAGACACTTACTTTTGCCTAGTGTAGCTCAGGGAGGGCAGGATATGATGGCTTTGAAATACAAACACAGACAGGAAAAAGACTCCTACAGCATGTGCGTATAAATGCAGTAAGAAATATAAAGGAGAGAGAGAGAAAGCAAGAGAAGTTGTAAGCAAATAATATGCAAAACTCCTGAGAAAGAACTTGGGCTGCTCTGTTTGGTAGCTGGAGACCTGAGCCCTGGGGAAATCCCAGAAAGATCAAATCTGATTGGGCCCTAGCTGAGGCCCTGTCCTCTCACTTCGCTCTCTCCTTTCCTACCCACCTTGGGTTGGGGTCTGCTTGGTGCCCCAAGCTGTGTGCCTTGAAGGTGGGGCTTCTTCTTCCTCTACAGCTTCTCCCTCCCCCAGCCTCAGCATCCCCCCACCCCCCCGCACCATGACCCCAAAGCTGCACAGCTGCCTGGGTACTTCCTCTGAGCGCCAACAAACTGAGATCTCCTGGTACCATCCCCCTTGGCACCTGGCTCTTCTTTTTCATGGCATATGGAATCATTTACAGTTTTGCATTTATTTGTTTCAGGTCCGTGTGCTTCTATGAGACCTTAAGCTCCGTGTGAGCAGGGCCTGGGTCCTTGGTACATTTGGCCTGGCATGTGGAGGCTGTCCCCCATCCCTTGCTGATTTAAACAAATGGTGGCATCTGGAGGTTTGGACCAGGCATAGGAATAAACGCCCCCTGGGCCACTCATTCCTGAAATCCTGTCCAGGCCGGAGCGCAGCTGGGAGCTTGCTTAAGCATTTAGCCTGCAGGCACAAACGGTAGGTGAGCAGGTGGTAGGTGCAGTTAATGGGCCCAGCTCCTCAGAGCAGAGCCACCAGCCAAGCAGGCGCAGACCTCCAGGGCTGCTCTGTGTATCGTTAAAGTGGGTTCTGGATGCTCCCTCCTTTGCTCATGAACCTGTCTCTTTGAGTTGTGAGGCTCCCTCAAATTCCCAGTCGGCTGGCTCACCAGCGGTCATGCCAGGGGCTGTCAGCCAAGGTCGTGAGTCGATGACTGAGATGGGCGTTCCCTGAAGGCTGCACACACCAGGAATGAGTAAGAAGCTCTCAAACAGCGCCCTCTCCTGTCCACTGGACTCACCTCCAGATAATGGAGCTGTCTTGAGGGAACAGCCTGCCATTCATACCCGATATTTTCCCTTTCATTCCATTTAGTTTTGGGTAGAGTGTATTCTTTTTCTTTTTTTTCAACTTGACACCTGTGACTTCGTGACAGATCGCCGTCTGTCACGTGTGCGTGACTATCTCCCTACCAAGGGCCAGCGAGCCCTAATCAAGTATTCTTTCTTCTTCCTCTGTTTCTTCTCAGTGTTGGATTGCTGGGGTGGGGAAGGGAAGGATGTTTGTAACAAAGAAGCCTGAGGTACACCCTGTTTCTCTCCTCCCAGGCTTGCTGCCCTGGGAGCAGGGGCTGTGGAAGGAGTGCACTGTTATCAACCGTAGCCAAATTCCCCTTAACAGTTTCTCACCCCGCCTCTGTCTCATCCCCACAGCAACTGGGAGCAAGATCTGACCACAGATACCCAGGGATGGGCGGGGGGCCAGGGCCAGGTGAGTTCATCCCAGCAGGTGGGTACCTGCTCCAGCCTGCCCCTTGCTTCCTCTGAAACACACTCCAGCAGAGAAGCCTCCTTCCATCTCCCAACCTCAGATGAAATAATCAGTATGAAATTTTCTGTCTCCTGACAAGATGCCACATATAATTTTCTTGCACCAATCACCTTTGCAGGAAGATAGGAAATAAACTATGATAGTATATTTAGGCAGCTGAATACAACTGATTGGTACTCTTGGGGGTAAGGCTGGGGGAGGGGGAGGGTACACCCAGCATTCTCATCCTCTCTAGTTAATCACCATGTGGCTTTCAGCAAAGCCACAGCCTCAGTAGAAGCGAGATGTCCTCACAGCCAAGTGACAAGTCTCTCAGCGTCATGACAATGCCCAGCAGCCTCCCTCCCTGCCTTACTCAACGCTGACTATGCCTTAGATCACTGCATCATGGCTTTGGCACTTTGTCTATGTTCCGGAAAAGCCTTTGCTCTGTCATAGCTTCCTTGACCTCCCAAGGCCAGTGCATCAAAACAGAGTCACCATCCTGAGAATAACGTTTCTGCTCCTAGGTGAGCAGCAGGCGTCACACATCAGGGTGTATGGGGCTGTCAGGAAAATGGTAAGGAAATACTCATGTGGAAAGAAACAGTTGGCTCTTTTTACAGAATCTAGCACTGGGTCTTTATTGCAGCAGAGCTCCATACATTCTTGTCGAATGAATTGATGAATACCCAGGGTTCCTAAGGATGTGAGCTGTAAATGGGGGAGCCCTGTACACAGTTTCTGACATGCATTGCCCAGAATCAAACCTTGGCTCTGCCCTTTGCTAGCTGTGTGAGCTCTGGCATACTTCTTGATCTCTCTGTGTACCTACTTCCTTACCTCTAAAATGGGGATGATAATAATAATTAATAATTAAGCATTGTTATGTGTATAGCAGTTAAAATACTTCCTGGCACACAAAGAGCACCATATAAGTGTTTGCTATTATTAAGACTACAAAAATAGTCACTCCAAGGAATTGAATGTTACTTTTAACCAGGAGCTGTGAATTTCCTTATCTGGTAGGCATTCACCTCTCCCACCCCCACAAGCTCCTGCCCCACACATGACACCATCTATTGCTGGGATTTGCAGGTTTTACTGTAAAGGGTCAAATAGTAAATATTTTAGACTTTGCAGGTCACAGTTTCTATCACAGTTACTCAATTCTGCAGTCATAGTGTGACCACATGTAAATGAGTGAGCAAGGCTATGTTCTAATAAACCTTTTTTTATACAAAAGCAGGAGGTGGGTCAGATTTAATCCGCTTTGTTAATTTCTGACCTATTGCAACTCATTTTACAAAACACTGCTCAATTCCTACCTCTTCTAAGAGCCTACCTACTTGGACTTTCCTCTCCCTGAACTTGAAAAGCACTGGGCTTAGAGGGAGTTTAGTACCATGGAAAGAATATGCAAGAAATTTGGATTACACTCTCGCCCTTGCTGCATGACTTTGAACAAAGCATTTACAATCTCTGGAGCCTTAGTTTACCCATCTGCAAAATAGGTTTAAGTTTTTTTGTCTTACTTACCCGAGAGGCAATTTGAACGTCCAATAGATAAATGCACGTGGGTGTGACTTGCAAACTTGAAAGCACTACCCAGTGAAAGTACATCCACATGGTGTCCCCAGTGCCCAGCCCAGTGCTTGGTACGCGGTCAGTGTTGACTGAACCAAATCCCAATGGTGGTATTAAGTACAGATTTTTGTATCAGACAAATGGGTAAGTGCCTTTTTATCTCCTTGGCTGGATGGAGAACTCGAGGGACACAGGCCTGAGGAGAAAGGACAGCATTCTGAGGCTCTACTTGAGCTGTAGGTAGAATCACATTGCAATGGGTCTGGACTGCAATGACAAGACTAAGGTGTCTACAGACAAATGTGGCTAGAAATCTGGGCTCGTTAACTGAGGCTGTGTAACAGATAACCACAAACCGGGTAGCTTAAAGCAACAGAAATTTATTCTCTCAGAGTTCTGGAGACCAGAAGTCTGAAAGCAAGGTGTTGGCATGGCCATGCTCCCTCCAAAGGATCTAGGAGAGAATCTATTTCTTGCATTTTCTGGCTTCTTGTGGTTGCTAGCATTCCTTGACTTATAGCCACATTGCTCCAATCTTTGTTCCATCTCCACATCGCCTTCTACACTTATTTGTCTTTCCCTCCTTTAGTCTCTTAGAGGGACGTTTGTTTTTGTTTTAGGACCTGCCTGTGTAATCTAGAATGATCTTACCTCAAGATCCTTAACTTAATTGCATACAAAGACCCTTTTTCCAAATAAGGTCACATTCACAGGTTTCCAGGATTTGTGGACAGATCTTTTAGGTGCCACTATTGAAACTACCACATTATCTTATTACTTTTACCTAACATTTTACCTAAGTATTTCCTATGTCATTGAGCAGTCTTCCAAAAACGTCATCATCATTGTTATTATTATTATTATTGTTATTCTGAGACAGGGTCTTACTCTGTCACCTAGGCTGGAGTACGGTGACATGATCACGGCTCCCTGCAGCCTTAACCTCCTGGGCTCAGGTGATCCTCCTGCCTCAAACTCCTGAGTATCTGGGACAACAGATACGTGCCACCACCTCCAGCTAATTTTTAAAATCATTTGTAAAGACAGGGTCTTGCTATGTTGCCTAGGCTGGTCTTGAACTCCTGGGCTCAAGTGATTCTCCCAACTCAGCCTCCCAAAATACTGGGATTACAGGCATGAGGCTCCACACCCAGCCAAAACCACTATTTTGATGGCTAATAACATTCCATGTTGTGGATATGTTATAATTCATTCATTTTCCTCTTGTTTGGCAGTTAGGTTGTTCATAGTTTTCCACCATTACAATAAGAATGCATTGCATGGGCTTTGGAGTCTTATATTCCCAGATCGAATTCTGACTCTGTCATTTACCAAGAATGTGATCTTAGTCAAGTTTCACAAACTTTTCTGAGTCTCAGTTTTCTCATTTGTAGAATGGGGATCGTAATACTTGCCTGGTGGGGTAACTCAGAGGATCAAGTGAAAGAAGATATGCAAAGTGGCCAGTGGCAGAATGTTTGACACATGTAAGGGCCTAGTAAATTGCAGCCACTCTTGTTTTATTAATATTGATGACATCTCAGTTCATTTCCTTAGGATGGATTCACAGAAGTGCTATTCCCAGATGAAGGAGTGTGGACAGTTTTAAGGCTCTTGGTTTGTACTGTCAAATTGCTTTCCAGAAAAGCATTGGCAGAGATGCTCAATATCACCTAATCCTACATAATGACTACTATCATGGGCTCTGATGACCACCTTAATCTGTGGACAAGAACTTTACAAGTTATAGAAACAGGGTTAGGCTTTGAAAAGCTTGTAGTCTAATTGAGCAACTAAATTGCATACATGAAACAAGACAAACAAAAAAAATGGGATTCAGCAACTCAGCAAATGTTTTTTGAGCACCTCCTATGTGCAAACTACTATCCTAGATGATGGATATTATACGTTGGTGAACAAAACAGAAATTGTCTTTGCCTTCATGCCCTTTTAATCCATGGGTCAAAACTAGGCTGCAACACTTCCTTCCTACAACAGAGCTCAGGTCAAGTAAAGACTCACAGAGACCACGTGGATGGTAAGGCTTCAAGAAGGAAGAGGATCCAGACATGGACTTGAAGAAGGAGCAAGGACTAGAGGAAAATGAGTTGGTGGGTTTGGAGGCTTGTAACTCACTATCCCAGATGGCTTACCGAGGGCAGGAGTGGGAAAAGGGCTGGGGAGGCTCCATACTGGAAGGACAGGACAGCTTTGAGCATTGATCTAGCTGGGGAGGTTGCTTTTGTTTTGCTTTCAAAAATTAGAGACTCATAAAATTTTCTGAGCAGGGAAAGGCCCATGAAAGGCATTTGGAAAGAATCAAAGGGTCTAGATGAGTCAAGCCTGGAGCCAGAATGTCAGCCAGGCTTGGATTCTGCAATACTTGAAGCTGTAAACCTCCTCCCACTTCACAAGCAGGGGCTGGTAGTATGACTTGGTGACAGGACTTACACTACTTGGTGCATGGAGTCCTGAGCCCCCTCCCATATCTTCCTCCACCCACCATTTCCTTCCAGTGCTGGTATGGTTTGTCTGTGTACCCACCCAAATCTCACCTTGAATTGTAATCTCCATAATCCCACGTGTTGAGGGAGGTACCTGGTGGAAGATGACTGGATCATGGCAGCAGTTCCCCCATGCTGTTCTCATGATAGTGAGTGAGTTCTCACGAGATCTGAAGGTTTTATAAACGTTTGACAGTTCTTCCTTCACATGTTCTTCTCTCTCCTGCAGCCATGTGAAGAAGGTCCTTGCTTCCCCTTCACCTTCCATCCTGATTGTAAGTTTCCTGACACCTCCCAGCCATGTGGAACTGCGAGTCAATTAAGCCTCTCTCCTTTATAAATTAACCAGTGTCAGGTAGTGTCTTTATAGCAGTGTGAGAATGGACTAATACGAGTGCCCAACACTGAGCCCTCAGCAAGCTCCAAGCTTCTTTGAGTGTCTGCTGTTGCTTCCTGGAATCCTGGGGGTGAATGGATCCTAGTTGTTCCAGTCTTGGGATACATTAATCTGATATTTTATTATTCACTGTTCAGGCTGTAAGTGTACCTGAGCCATTGACTCTTCCAGGAGTTTCTTCTGTTCCACTGCAATGTGGTCGTCAGGGGATAGTGAGTATCTAATTATTGACCAGTTCTGTGTTCCTGATACAGTTTGGATGTTTGTCCTTGAAGTCACATGATGAAATTTAACTCCCAGTGTTGAAGTTGGGGCCTGGTGGGAGGTATTTAGGTCATGGGGGTAGATCCCTCATGGCATGGTGTTGTCTTCATGATAGTAAGTAAGTTCTAGTGAGATCCAATTGTTTAAAAGTACGTGGCACCTCCTTGCCCTTCTCTCTCTTGCTCCTGCTTTTGCCATGTGATGTGCCGACTTCCTCTTTGCCTTCCTCCATGAGTAAAAGCTATCTGAGACCTACCAAGAAGCTGAGCAGAAGCTGACACCATGCTTGTACAGCCTGCAGAACCATGAGCCAATTAAACCTCTTTTCGTTATAAATTACCCAGCGTCAGGTATTTCTTTAAAGCAACGTGAGAATGGACTAACACAGTCCCCTTTGGTGATGAATATACTATTCTAGTAGGGATAGGGGTACACAAAAGGAGGAAGTCTTCTCTCCATTTCTATCTGACCACCCAAGCATATTCCAGTCAGTGATAACAAGAGCTGGCAGAGGGAAGAAAATGTAGGGGACCCTGAAGGGGCTATGAGGAGACCCTGTGTATGCAGGGAACTCTTCTTCCAACCCAACCATGAGGCCACTCCTGAGTCACAGGTCTGGTAGGTGGAAGTGAGAGGTTGGCTCATTTAGAGTCTTTACAAAACTGAGGAAGAGTCACTTCTCTAATTTCTTCCCATTCCTGTAAATTGGACCTCACAATGCTTGCCCTACCCAGACAGGCATGATCATTGTCTTGTGTAGGGACACAGGCAGGCCCACTGAGGCCACCACATGTGATTCATGCTCTGGGGCTTTCCTGGGCTTTGCTTTTGCAGGGATAGGGTGACACCCACTGACACTAAGCTCAGGAGACCCAGGTGAGTCGTCAAAGTTAGAAATTGGCTTGAAATCCCCTGACCAACCCACTCATGGTACAGAGAAAGGCAGTGATGTGCAGGGTCACCCATCAGGGGCTGGGCTCCAAACAGCTGAGCCCCCAGACCTCCTATGTTCAGACTGGAACCCCTCCCACAACTTTGCCGGGCCTCTGAAAGTCAGTCTGTCCTTCTTGAAGGTGATTTTCACCAATGGAAGAGGTTTTGGCTTGCTATTCCTTGGCACATCCCTCTTTTATTTAAAAATAGCAAAGTTCCTGAATAGGTCAGAAAAATCAATGGATCCATTTAAACCTCAAACAAAAACAATTCAGATAAAACCACAGAAGTTTAAAAACAAAAAACTTGCCCTGAGAAGGCTGCTCTACCTACATAAGTGTTGCTGAGGGCTAGCATTGAGATGAAAAGAAAGAAAAACTGAGGAAATTATCACTAAATGGCCTTTATTTTGAGAAGGAATGGAGTAAGAAGTTTATTTAAACAGTGGGTGGGGAAGAGGAGGGAGGCATCCTAGAGGGAGGGCAAAAGGAGAAAGTAAAAGGAGCCATGGAAGCTGGGAAACCCTCTTCTGCCCGTGCATGGTGGGCACTTGGGACAGAGTGAAGAGGGAAAGGATGATGGGATGAGAGCCTCCAGTTCACCCAGGCACCTTCAGGAAGTCCAGCTCATTCAGGGAGCTGAACTTTATGAATGAACGTGGCTCTACATGGTCCCTACATATGCTCCATGCTTTACCATCTTGGACCTGTTGATTTTAGGCAAATTAAATTTAACACAATTGAACAAAGAACCATTCATAGATTGGGAAGCCCTCTGAACTAGAGTAGGTTTGGATGGACTTGGCACTGCCTCATGGTTGAAGATTTATGGATAGCAAAAGGAAATTAACACATAGAAACCAGAAGTGAGGTATAGAAATAACTGGATTGATTACAGCTTGGCACTTGCCTAATTTGAAGATGGTTTGGACAGCTGACCACCTTTGATAGGTTGAAACTTGGTGATTGGTACAAGAGTAGGTTACTCACTATGTACAGAGAAACCTGTAGGCCTAACTTAATTCATGTAAGGAGGCAGCTTTAGGCTAAACTTAATTGAACAGAGCCTTTGTTCTTGGTCTTTCTGCTAAAATGTTCTTCCCTGCCATCTCAAACTGATGACATCATACCTATGCTTTCTTCTTCTGTTTTTTTTTTTTTTTTAATTAGAGATGGAGTCTCACCATGTTACCCAGGCTGGTCTCAAACTCCTGGGTTCAAGTGATCCTCCCACCTCAGCCTCCTAAAGTGCTGGTATTACAAGCTTCTGCCATCATGCCTGGCCTACCCATCCTTTCATTTACTCCTTCATTCATTCACTTATTCATCAATATGTAATGAGTGCTCAAATTGTACCAGAAGCTGGAGATACAACTGAATAAGATGATCAGGGTAACCACCCTCTTCAAGCTCATGTTTGGGAGGTGATGGAGGTGGGGGGCAGAGGAAGAGGGAAGGCAGATATCAAACAGTTAATAGTTAATTTCATAACTAATTATTACAAGACAATCTAGGTAAGGAGAAGTGCGTGTGTCCTGAGCATTTGACAGGATCTACCCTTGTCTAGAGCAGTTAGGGAAGGGCTTCCCTGTGGAAGTAACATTTGGGAGGGGCTCTGGAGGCTGAGTCTAAATTAATTAATGGGAGGTTGAAGGGCACAGCAGAAAAGGGGGCCAGAATGTGCCTGGACCCTGAGCAGAAGGGCTGTTTGAGGACAGGAAAAGCAGACATGGAAAGTGTGGCCCAGTGAGGTGGTGGAGGCATGGAAGAGGGTATACAGTCAAGTTTGGGAGTCATCATTTGAGGTCATTTGCTTCAAAAAGAATGGAGGGGAGAGAATTAAAATTATGAAAATAAGAATTAATATGTCATCTATCAGCTGCAGGTCAGAGTCACAAACTCATGGGCTGGGCAGATAACATAGAGTGGACCGGGCCTGTAAAATGCAATAGGGAGTGGTGGAGACTGTGGAAAACTGAAGGATACACATACATACACATATACACATACCCACACACACACACATTATGCCCAAAGACATTTAAATTTAAAATATGTTCAAACCTGTTGCTGGTCAAATAAAGCAAAGTCTGCCAGCCGGCAGTTTTGGGTGCATGACTGCAGGGGAACAAGTTGCCTGGAAACAAAGAGTTTCAGGGGTGTGGGGAGAGCTGGGAGCTGCTTGGCCAAAGAACCAGAAAAAGAGTCAAAAGAACCCCTTTGAGGAGAGCACACTTTCACTTACACTAAAGGCTTTGTCTCCCCAGTCTGGAGATTGTTTTTCATTGAGAATAAAGCTCTCCCTTTCCCCTCCTGCAAGAGAGAGAGAGACAGTGAAAGAGAGAGAGCATGAGCGAGAGCAGGCCCCTTTGGCTGTCAGATGGACAGCTCTCTACCTGTGTTCCTTGTGGTTCCTCCAGCTTGTCTCGTGTAACTCACCTGTCCCCAGGAGTCACTTCACTCTCCCCAAAAACAGAGTTGAGGACAAGATAGTAACTGCTGATTAACATGAATGGTGAAATGGAAACAGGGCCCCCCACAGCCATTCTCTGCTCAGGAAGGCCTGTCTGCTGGCTGCAAGCACTGCTGGTTCCCTGTGCTCAGTGAGACCCGCAACCTCCCATGACATGAGACTTAGGGGAAGGATGGAGTTGGGGAAATGAACAGAAGGAAGACGCAGAAAGGAATGGAAGCAGATACCTAAACCAAGAAAATAAGATTCGAGGACTGACACCCTCATAGGTTATTTCAACATGAATTTCCTAATGTAATTTCGGGTCGTTTGCATTCCATTGTTGTCTCTTTCAAAGCTTGAGGTAGGGAGCTTGTTTAGGGACCTCCTCCACCTTCCCTGTGTGACAGAAAAAACATGGTTGAGTTTATCATAGTAACAATCATGTATTTGGCCAAAACATTTATTTTCTTCCCTCTTTGGAGATTTAAATGTCCTTACATGTGTCGGGGATTTCCAGCACCTAATATCTTCTTATTTGTGCAGAAGGAGCATGCCAGGCTTCATGGTTTTGTTTTTCCTGCAATGCAGATGAAGAACTAAATTTGTTTTGCCAGACCTTTGTAGGGCAAACATCTTTACTTGACAGGAGGAAGTCTTCCATCTCATAAAGGAAGAAATATTTTTAAAGGCTGTTTCAACATGTAAACACTTCTTTTGCCACATGCGTGCCTTTAATTGCTCACTACCACCACCTCCTAAAACCTAATGCAGAGCTGTTCCTTGAAGGGAATTCAGCTGTCTGAGCCGGAATTTTGGAATGACAGGCTTGTGAACAGCAAATGCCCAAAAGGTAGTGAATATTTATGGCTTCCTGATGGCTGATATAGTTTGAATATTTCTCCCCTCGAATCTCATGTTGAAATTTGATCCTCGAAGTTGGCAGTAGGGCTGGTGGGAGGTGTTTGGGTCATGGGGGAGGATGTCTCATGAAAGGCTTGGTGCCTTCCCTGTGGTAATCGGGTTCTCACTCTGTTAGTTCACTCAAGAGCTGGTTGTTTAAAAGAGCAAGGCACCCCTCTCCTCCTCTCTCTTTCATTCTCTCTCACCATGTGATGCCTGTTCTGTTTCACCTTCTGCCATGAGTGGAAGCTTCCTGAAGCTCACCAGAAGCAGACACCAATGCCATACTCCTTGCAGCCTGCAGAACCATGAGCCAATTAAACCTCTTTTCTTTATAAATTACCCAGTTTCGGGTACTCCTTTATAGCAACACAAACAGATAAAGAAAAGGGCCCAGCGTCCATCCCTGTAAGGCCCGAGAGCACTGGGTGTTTTTTCAGACACCGCTCTTTCCGCCTTAGTTCGTTGGATTCCAGAGGAGTTGGCTCTGTGCTGAGTCTTAGAAAAGTCATTATACCCAGGCTGGGACAACCAGATGACCACATTCTCTAATTGATTGAGGGACGACAACTTGACCTAATTCTGGTCAATAAGAGTCGAGGAGACTCAGTTGCAGCCAGTAAAGCCAGCGAGGACATGAAACTTGGGCTGCTATGACCATCCTCTCCACAAAAGGGGGTACATACGAAAGCGGAGTCAATACATGTAAAGGCGGAGCCAAAGATAGAGAAATTGAATCCTAGTGACATCATCTGAGCATTGGAATCTAGCCATACCTAAAGACAGCCCTACGCCATGGGCTCCTATGCTACACAAGAGAATAAATTTCTGGTTTTTTCCTAAGTTAGTCTGAACTGTCTTCCGAGTATCATCTATCCAATGTAAAACAATGTGGCTGGTTCTAGTATATGATTCTGGTAAAATCTGTCCTGTTAGTTTACAGTCATACCTTATTATATCTGTAAAATACATTCAACTTCTGGCCGGGTGCGGTGGCTCAAGCCTGTAATCCCAGCACTTTGGGAGGCCGAGACGGGCGGATCACAAGGTCATGAGATCTAAAACAATGTGGCTGGTTCTAGTATATGATTCTAGTGAAACCCCGTTTCTACTAAAATACAAAAAAAAAAAAAACTAGCCGGGCGAGGTGGCGGGCGCCTGTAGTCCCAGCTACTCGGGAGGCTGAGGCAGGAGAATGGTGTGAACCCGAGAGACGGAGCTTGCAGTGAGCTGAGATCCGGCCACTGCACTCCAGCCTGGGCGACAGAGCACGACTCCGTCTCAAAAAAAAAAAAAAAAAAAAATACATTCAACTTCTTAAAGCATTTTAACCAATGTGTTATTGCTTTTCATCTATACCCCTCTTAGGAGAGTTTACCCACTTTACCTCCATGTGATCAGCGACTCTCCCACAGTGACGCAGTACTAGACAGAGGAGTCCTAATTTCCCAGCAGGCACCAGAGGAGACCACTTCCTTGTCTACATTCTCTTAAACATTTGAAAGACTACCCCCAGGAGACTGAGTCTGGAGAAGAACGATTGAAACAGAGAGGTTCTTACTCACTTCAGTCTTATTTATAATAGCCAAACATTATTTAACAATCTTAAATGTCCATCCATTGGCACCTCTATAGAGTAGAGTAGTATGAAGCCTTTTATGAGGCAGAGCAAAATGTCCTTGTATGATACAATTGGCAAGAAATAGTTTAAAGTGAAAAGGCAAACACTGTGTGGTATGCTATTGCTTGAAATTTTAATAAAGAGAAAGTCTATGTACATATAATCTTACACACACATCAACTGTCTCTGGCACAAACTGGTGACAGTGGTACCTCTGGAGAGGGCACTTGGGAGGCTGGAGACATGGATGAGAGCAAAGAGAGAGTTTTTCACCATGTACCTCTTTGTACCTTTTCAATTTGTAGATGTACACATTTTACCTATTTTATAACTAGATGAACTAATTTTTTTCAAAAAGAAATACAATTAACAACTTTAAAAAATACACATTTTTAGTGCAAAGACATCACAAAGCTTCTAAGGAGTCTCTGGGCTTTTAACCCTGTGACTTTGCTCCTTCCAGAAACTGGGGCTGGGGCTTGTTCTACCTGGATGCTGATTTTTAGGAGGCAGGGCTGCCAACTGGGAGTCCATTTTGAGGGCTCCTAGAAGGAAAAAGCCACAAAAGCTATTAGGCAAAATGTAAATGAAATCTATTTGGGGAGGTGTAGGGAACGCTGAAAGATGTGGTTAAGCAGTGGGGCTGCAGGGGCCTGCAGCTGGGAAGGAAAAGAGGCAGCCGGTTATTTTCAGAAGAAAAGGGTAGGTCCTTGGTATTCTGTGTGTACATTTGTTCAATGTCTTAACATTTTCATTAAGTGTCTTCTATTCAGTCATCAATCCAGGCTATCTTCACAGGAGCCAAGGCCATAACTGTCTCATTGTCTAATGCTTCTGGGAGACCTTATTTTTGGACAAGTATACGGCTTGAAAATTTTAGATGACACACACCATTAAAAAATGTATTAAGCTCTTGGGAGGGAACAAATGAATGAAGGAGGCAAGAACTTGAGAATCTCAAGGGCCCCACACCATTCTTAGTCCTTGAGGAGGTGGCACCAGGAACACAGAGTCCTGGCAGGGAATCACAGCAGGAGATGGAGAAATACTTCGAGAAAAGTGGGTACCCAGTCTACAAAGAGCAGAAGGGCTGCAGGACTCAACCTGAACAAGCATCTGTGGTTCATGAACCAGCAGATCAAATACTCTGGACAGCATCCCAGCAATTACCAGGGGGCAAAGCTTGTGGCAGGGAGCCTGGGGGATCTTCCCAGCCAAGACCCCTTCAGGGGTCCTTTCTAACCCCTTATGATGTCTGGGCACCAAGCAGGGGTAGGCTTTGCAGACAGGAGTAACCCCAGGACTAAGATATGACTGAATTCATGGAGAATCTGTCCCTGGGATGCCCTGCAGATCCAGTGGGGAAGTCAGATGACACCAATGGTATCTGAAGCTGTGACTTGATGATCTTTACTGCCGTTTACTATTCCAAAGTGTGAATACAACAGCTTTCATTTATTCAGTGCTCTTGGGTGGACATTTGGCTTGTTTCCATTTTGCAACCATCACAAACCCTCCTGCCATGAATGCTCCCATCCCCACCGCTGGGTTTGTACACACACTGCTGTTGGTTCCTAGGATGAGGACTAGCAGTGGAACTGCTGCTCACGGTTCCGTGAGCACGTTCAGCTTTGATGGATGCTGCTGAAGAGTGCTCTGAAGGGCTTTGATGGGTTCGCTTCCCACCAGAGTGTTCGCGTGTCCCTGCTGCTCAGCATCCTCACTGACACCTGGGATTGTGAGATGTTGTAGTTTTTGTTGATCTGGTGGCTCTGTGGCTTTCGTTGTGGTTTTAATATTCATTTACCTCATGATAGTCAGGTTGGACACTACTCACCTGTTCCTTGAGCCTTGGGATTTCCTCATGTAAAGTATCTCTCCATGGGGTGTGTGTGTGTGTGCGTGTGTCTGTGTGTGTGTGTGTGTGTGTTTTGCCCATTTTTGTTTGAATTAATTCTTATAACTCCTTTGACAATTAATGTGTTGAAAAATTTTCTCCCATTTTATGACTTGCTTTTTCATCTTTGTCTTTCTTTTCATTGCTAGCGTTTCTTATTATTAATGTTATCTATTTCACCTATGGGTGATGGACCAATTTTTTGGTTTTATTTCCATTAGTGGCAGACCAATACGTTCTAAAATAAAATAAGATTATAAAATAGATTGAAAATTTGTTTAAGTGCTAAGACAATTGTCAAGGAAAATTTGCTGCATCCTTTTCTGTGACTTTGGCTTTTAATACTCTACCAGGTTTTCTTTACACAAAGCACCTGTATAGAGCCAGATACATTTAGACAGTCAATGGATGCTTTAGGATCTAAAATGGAGAGAATAAAGGTATTAAACTGGCCTGGAATGCTGGAAATGAGGCATGAAAGAAAGGACAATTGAGCTACCAGACATTAAAAAGAGGAACACTAGAAAACAAGGATAATGACAAAATGTCCTCAAACAGAAAATCTGAAAACAGCCAGATTAAGAGTGGAATATGCTCTACCCTAGCATATTTCTTGCCATATGAAGTGGTCTACCGGAATCCAAGCAGGGAACACAGCGATCTTACTCATTTGCATGCCATTGCCCAGAATGCTCTACAGGTTCATCATTTTAAGGAAGAACTCTGCTAGCGTCAGAGTTTGGAAGTGAAAGCAAATTAATTTTAGATAGGGCAAGATCATCTATTCTACTTATTTATGGAATCCTTCATTAAAGTTTTGGTTTTGCATCATCCAGCATCATTAATTTGCCCAGATGGTATCTGGAGTATTATTCTCTAACCTTTCAAGCTTTGGGAGTTATCTCAGGATGGCCTATTTCAAACAGGTCTCCTTTAAAAGTCATAGCGCATGTTAACTTTTTGTTTAGCTCATTTCTAAATGGGATGCTCTTCTGGGCAGGCTTTTCGATAATCAAAGATAGACACAGAGATAGAGAGAGTGTCAGAGAGACACATATATAGAAAAAGCAAGCATGCTATGCAGTAGTGTCTTTCTTTTTAAGAATTACCTGCTCATTTTTCTTGATCTCATTTTCACCAGACTCTGATGTGGCAGATAAGTGGCATAAAATTATAATTGAAGAAGGTGAATCTTTCCTGACTCACTTCAGTGTTCCATGATGTTCAGCTTTCAACTTGCTGGGCAATACAGGCAAAGAAATGGGAAATAACTCACAGTCCATCAGTATCATGAATGCTTGGACTGTGCATGAATGTCTGTGAGTGCTGAATATGTGGGTGCTGACCGTGTGGGTTGAGTGTGTATGTACGTGTGTATGGAGTTGTGTTTCTGTTGGGTGTGTGTATGTTTAGCATATGTACTGAGTGTGTGTGTCTGTGTGTGTTAACTGGGTGATGAGGGCTAATATTATTGAGCATGTATTAAGTGTGCATATGTATTGAATGTGTGTGTTGAGTGTATGGGTCTGTTGAGTGTGTGCCTACAAATGTGCCTGTAGTAGGGATGTGTGACAAAGACAGCAGGAGGATTAAAACACACGTGCCTGGCAGGGCGCGGTGACTCACGCCTGTAATCCCAGCACTTTGGGAGGCTGAGGGGGTGGATCACCTGAGGTCAGGAGTTCAAGACCAGCCTGGCCAACATGGTGAAATCCTTTCCCTACTAAAAATACAAAAATTAGGCCTGGTGCAGTGGCTCACGCCTGTAATCCCAGAATTTTGGGAGGTGGAGGGCGGATCACCTGAGGTCGAGAGTTTGAGACCAGCCTGACCAACATGGAGAAGCCCTATTTCTACTAAAAATACAAAATTAGCCAGGCACAGTGGCACATGCCTGTAATCCCAGCTACTCAGGAGGCTGAGGCAGGAGAATTGCTTGAACCCTGGAGGCAGAGGTTGCAGTGAGCCAAGATCACGCCATTGCACTCCAGCCTGGGCAAAAGAGTGAAACTCTGTCTCAAAAAAAAAAAAAAGAAAGAAAGAAATTAGCCAGGTGTGGTGGTGGTGTAGTCCCAGCTACTCAGGAGACTGAGGCAGGACAATCTCTTGAATCCGGGAGGCGGAGGTTGCAGTGAGCTGAGATTGCGCCACTGCACTCCAGCATGAGTGAGAGCGCGAGACTCTGTCTCAAACACACACACACACACACACACCTGTCTTAGGCCTCCTGTGTTGCATCAGGAATCCAAAGGGCTACTTCTGCAGTCTGACTTCTTTTGTGTGGTTTGCAGCTTTTGTACAAATGAGACAGCAGTGACCAGTTATTATTATTTATTTGGAGAGGATTATCTTGAGTAATCTGGAAAAAGAGAGGACACCAGGTTCGGTTTCTGGCCAACCCGCACTCTGATCTCATGGTTGGTACTTCTTAGTTGCCTCTTTCTTTACTGGGGCTCACAGCCCACTTTTGCCTCCTTTCCGTTTGAAAAAAAAAAAAAAAAATCTTAATTATCCAGACACAATCACTGGATGCGATGCAATTCACCAAGAAAGTGAACCGGGCAGGGGAGGGCAATGACAACAAATCGGCGACCAAGAAATTGGCTCACAGGCTCTCTTGCCCAGTAACCTATGTCACAGGTACAATCTAGACCCTCGACTAGATAGAAAGCTCTTCAAGGGCTGAGATTTTCTCTTCATTTCCCTAACAGCCGCCTTCCCACCTAGCTCACACTTGGCACTGTTAAGCTCTTAGTAACAATGGTGATAGCTAACACTGAGACCTGCTTGTGCCAGACCTGGTCTGAAGCTTCACTCCAGTTGACAAGGTGCCGTCATGTGATTTGGCCCTCACAGACCACTGCCTTCTCAGCTCTGTGCTCCAACCACACCAGCATTTTTTTTTTCTGTTTCTTGAACTCACCAAACTTGTCTCCATCTCAGGGCCTTTGTATTTGTAGTTCCCTCTGTCAAATACTGCTGAAAGGCCAACTGAGTCCAGAGTAGAGCGGTAGTCACTGGACTTGGGCAACACAGATATGACTGCGATCTGAAGTGTCATCTCAGTGGCTGAACAGAGACAGAAGCCCCAACTGCAGAGGATAGAGGAGAGAACATAGACAGTAACTACAAAATTTTTGCTGTGAAAGGAAGCAGAATGGTAAGGTGATGGCAGGAGACAGATGTGGGGTCAAGGAAGATGTTTTTGTTTGCTTGCTTCCTTTTAAAGTAGGAGGTAAGGCAGCAATGAATTGTGTTAGCACATGTTGTGCTGCTGTAACAGAATTCCTTAGACTGGATAATTTATAAAGAACAGAGATTTATTTCTTTTAATTCTGGATGCTGGGAAGTCCAAGGTCAAGGGGCTGGCATCTGGTGAGGGCCTTCTTGCTATATCATCTCATGCAGAAGGTGGAAAGGTAATAGGACAAGAAGGGGCCAAAGTTGCTTTTATAACAAGCCTATAATGATGACATTAATTCAATCGCCTCTTATCAGGCTCCACTTCTCAACACTGTGGCATTGAGGATTAAGATCCCAACACATGAACTTTGGGAACACAAACCATAGCAGTACGGAAAAGACACAGGTGCTGGCACAGGGCCCAGATGCAAGGGAGAGAGGGAATAATTGCTGGGAAGGATCATTTTGGAGAATAGCAAAATGTAAACGGGATCTGACAGAAAAGTGTTGTACGGTTGTAAGGCATTATTGAGTTTGTTCAAAAAATTTAATGGTCACAAACTCCTATCAGGTGCATATTATTATTCTCATTATTTAATAGACGAGGGACCTAAGAACCAGAAATGTTAAGTAACTTGCCCACAATCACACTGCATACAAGTGGAGGAGTTAAGATTTGAAGAGAGATTCTGACTCCTGGTTAATTATGAGTTTCAAGTGCAAGATTATAAAGGATGAAAAACTCATCTCCTTAAGTCAAAACAAAGTCTGAGAGTATCAGAGATACACACAAAGCCCAAGGCTTGTAATCCAGGTACTAGAGAAGCCAAATAGCTCCAATGGTTTATAAATGGGGACAATTTCAAGATTTTGTTTAGTTGCCAGAAAATACATCTGTTGGCAGTGTTCTACCTCTCAAGGAGGAGGTGGACACTTGGGCATTTTCTTTGAGCTAAATCACTGAGCTGAGCCACATTTCTGTTTTATAAGCTTTTCTGTATCTGTGCATTATTTCACAATAAAAAGTTTAAAAGCTGACTTGTTGATGGTAGATGATATGGGACCATGTCCTTTCAAAATGTGGCCCACCTTAGTAGTTCCCAAAACTGACTGGTCATCTGAACCACCTGGGAAACTTCTAAAATGAATATTTCCACCCAAGACCCAGGGAATCAGAAGTCCCTTACACGGAACGGAGAACTTGTATCATCAGAAGGCTCCCTGTGATTCTCCTGCTCAGCCAAGTTTGGGAACCACCAGCCTCAAGTACGCCCATTCAGTTAAAATTAATGTTTTCTGCAATGTTGTTTCCCATGGCCTATGGAGATGCTCAAAATATGCCTCATGCAGGAGAGAGTCTGGTTAATTCAATAATGCTGTATGTTCTCTTTTCCTGCCCTACACTCTGAACATAACCTCATCCTTTCCCTTCTGACACTTCCATTGCTTTATACCACAGATACAATGTGTTATAAGAAAAGCCCTTTTTGCTTAAACACCTAATGATCATAAAACTGATTACATCTCTTCCTTTAGCGTTTCTCTCTCTTGACGCCTTCTGAGGAAAGACATCATGCCACCCTGAAATGAAAGCTTTGTAAGAAGGTCAGGGTCATGGGTGGAGGCACCTGCTCCCGTATGGGAGTGGACTGACCTCTTGACTGAAATGAATGTAGTAGCAGTTAGGCTGTCCCCCTGCTACGAGGGTCACAGCAATATACCACTGGTCAGGGAAGGAGAAGTTCTCCACACTCTCCTGAATCTAGAGTCAGCTGAGAAACCGTAGACTGTGGCCACTCCTGGAAAGGAGGCAGAAGAGCTTAGATGTGGGTTGATGCCTCAGGAGAAGCTGAGCGCAAAGGCAGAGCCAGCCGTTTGGCCATGCAGACTCACAGAAGCCTTAGAGACACCAGCTCCCAGAGTATCACTTCCCCTGCTTCTCCAACCTAGAAAGAGTGCAGTCAAAACACAGCTCCATTTTTTGCCCTTCCCTGGGGAAAAGAAGAAGAAAGGGGCAGGAGTTCAGAATTTGCTTTGCAATGTGAATCTCAGGAATGCATAAGAAACGGCAGTTGGCAGTCACTGCCTCTGAGCAAAGACGCTCTATTGAAATTTGACTCATCCTTGGCAGCTTATTGTGTTTTTCTCCTTCGCCTTCCTTGTAACACAGAGGAGTGAGGTGAGTAATGCTCTGCGCAGTGAGAGAAAAATAGATCCCCAAATGCCTTCCATTATGCTAAAGGCCTGTGTTACCAGCTGTGGTGACAGGGGGTGTGGTCCCATCCATCAGCAGTGGAAGATTCGGAACATCTGACTCCCTCTCTCCGAGGCTATTTGTGGTTCTAAAAGCATGACAAGCAGGGACTGAAAACTGATAAACACAGAGAAGTCTAAAAGCCCTGCTGGGGGTCCTGTGAGAGCCAGGATGGACAAGAGCCCTTATATGTAGGAGTTCTCAAGGCCACACAAAAGGAAAACAGTCAGACCTACTTTCTGCTGCCTAACGTCACCCGGTCCCTTCACCACAGGTGTAAGAACCACTTCTACCCAAGGGTAAAAATAGCTCATATTTTTTGAGAGCCTGTTACATGCCAGGCATTGTGCAAAGCATTTTCCATGGGCTGTATCACCTAATTCACATGCATGTCCGTGCACACACACATGCACACACACACACACACACACACATATTGAGGTGGGTACCATCAGTATCTCCTTTTACAGATGAAGAAATAAGGCTCAGGAAGGGTAAGTAACTTGCCCAGGGTTACCAGGTTAAAACAGATCCAGGCAGTCTTCAGAAGACAGCTGTAAATAAATGCAGCCATATTAGAATACCTGCTGGCTTAAATGTAGTTATTTGAACAGTGAACAAGAGAAGTATAGGGGAAAAAGTTTGTTGCTTCATTTATTGTGCTTTATAGACTATTTAGGTCTTAGAGATAGGAGTACAGCTTGATAACCCCAGACTTCCTAGAAGTGTTTTTGGTTACCTTCTAAAAGGAGGAAATGAAGATATGGTCATTGCCAGAGTCAGAAGTTGGTTAATAAGTCAGCAGTAGGTACAAATCACAGGTCATTATTATGAAGTTTCTCCCTCACTTACAGAAACCTTTTGCAAAAATTAAAAGCCTCCATCTTCCCCTAGGCAGTTTTTGTTTGTTTTGTTTTTTGAGACAGGGTCTCATTCTGTCACCCAGGCTGGAGTGCAGTGGCGAGATCTCTGCTCACTGCAGCTTCTGCCTCCCCTGTTCTAGGGATTCTCCTGCCTCAGCCTCCCAAGTAGCTGAAATTACAGGCATGCGCCATGCCCAGCTAATTTTTATATTTTTAGTAGAGATGGGGTTTCACCATGTTGGTCAGGCTGGTCTCGAACTCCTGACCCCGTGATCCACCCGCCTCGGCCTCCCACAGTGTGGGGATTACAGGCATGAGCCACCACGCCTGGCCCCCTATGCATTTGTAAAAGTATATATTAAGTTCTAATATATAAGAAACATATTTTTCCCTTCTGGAATTGACCACATTATCCTCCTATCCAACCAGAATCATACTAAGGAGAAAAATAAATGTTCATCTCAATGGCATTTTCTTATTCAGTTAATCGATTTTTTTTTTTTTTTTTTTTTTT
>NW_012121265.1:8878615-8879918 GCF_000951035.1 Colobus angolensis palliatus
CTTCCTTAAGTCCAACCTTCAACCCACATCTAGAATATTTTTTTTTTTTTTGTGTTCTTTCTATTACCAGTGAGTTTTTCACATTTAGATGATTTTTTTAATTTTTTTTTTTTTTTTTTTTTTGAGACAGAGTCTTGTTTTTTTTTCCCAGGCTGGGGGGCAATGGGGTGTTCTTGGCTCCCCACAACCTCCGTCTCCTGGTTTCAAGTGACTCTCCTGCCTCAGCTTCCCGAGTAGTTGGGATTACAGGCATGTGCCACCATGCCCGGCTAATTTTTTTTTTTTTTTTTTTGTATTTAGCAGAGATGGGGTTTCACCATGTTGTTCAGGCTGATCTCAAACTCCTGACCTCAGGTGATCCACCCACCTCGGATCCCAAAGTGCTGGGATTACCGGAGTGAGCCACCACGCCCAGCCAATTTTTTTTAAACAACAATGATGCCTGAACATGTAGCCACCTAATTACCAGCAGCTTTTTATTTGCACTATCATTAACTTCACTGCTGCCTTGTTAGTAACAAGTGGTACCACAAAGATATTAGCCACAACTGTTAGTTTCTGAAAGGCAGAACATGAAAAAGGACCAGCTCCTCCTTGGCGAAGGTCAGAGAGGGCTTCAGGCTGACTCCAGCAGCACAAGTGCCTGATCTCAAGTGGACGAAGCTGCCTGTGGAACCACGTTGGATGGACTGGATCTTGGAGAGCATCTGGCTCAATCCTCTCTACTGACAGGTGAGAAAACTGGAGGTCCAGAGAGGTTAAGTAACTTGCCTAGGATCACACAGCTGGTTACCTTCAGTACTGGAACTGAAGCACAGGCCTCCTGATTCCTTTGTTATTGTCCAAAAAATTTTTAATTGAGGCATACATGCAGAAAAGTATACATATCGTGAGTGTACAGCTTAATTATCCTTAAGTGGGCCATGTAACCACCACCCAGGTGAAAGGAATAGAACATCTCACCCCAGAAGCTCCTGACATTTCCCTTCCCATTGCTACACACTCTCCCCTCCTTATCCTGACTTCTAACGCAGTACATTAGTTTGCTTTGGCCAGTGTTTTTTGAATAAAGAGCTATTTTATGTAAAACTCATCTATTTAAAGTTGAAAAATGAAACTTGTTCTTTCACAGAGTGTGTTAAATGGTATATTAAGAAAACATGTCCCATTTGTTGAGCTAAACAAGCTAAACAAGAGGAATTAGTTCTAGTGATCCATACCACTGGAGTATGACTATAGTTAATAATACTTAGTTTCTTTATTATTATTATTATAATTTAAGTTCTAAGGTACATGTGCACAA
>NW_012121265.1:8882772-8902566 GCF_000951035.1 Colobus angolensis palliatus
GGTCTATCAATTTTGTTGATCTTTTCAAAAAACCAGCTCCTGGATTCATTGATTTTTGAAGGGTTTTTTATGTCTCTATCTCCTTCGGTTCTGCTCTGATCTTAGTTATTTCTTGCCTTCTGCTAGATTTTGAATGTGTTTGTGCTTGCTTCTCTAGTTCTTTTAATTGTGATGTTAGGGTGTCAATTTTAGATCTTTCCTGCTGTCTCTTGTGGGCATGCATTTAGTGCTATAAATTTCCCTCTACATACTGCTTTAAATGTGTCCCAGAGATTCCGGTATGTTGTGTCTTTGTTCTCATTGGTTTCGAAGAACATCTTTATTTCTGCCTTCATTTCGGTATGTACCCAGTGGACATTCAGGAGCAGGTTGTTCAGTTTCCATGTAGTTGAGCAGTTTTCAGTGAGTTTCTTAATCCTGAGTTCTAGTTTGATTGCACTATGGTCTGAGAGACAGTTTGTTATAATTTCTGTTCTTTTACATTTGCTGAGGGGTGCTTTACTTCCAACTATGTGGTCAATTTTGGAAGAAGTGTGATGTGGTGCTGAGAAGAATGTATATGCTGTTGGGATATGGAATATTCTTAACATGGAGAAATGATGTATGTTTGACATAATGAATATGATAATTATCCTGATCTGAGCACTATACAACATATGCATCAAAACATCATTATGTACTCCATAAATATGTATAATTATAAGTTAATTTAAAAAGTAAATTGGGCCGGGCTCGGTGGCTCACGCCTGTAATCCCAGCACTTTGGGAAGGCAAGGCAGGCAGATCACTTGAGGTCAGGAGTTTGAGACCAGCCAGGCCAACATGGTGAAACCCCATCTCTACTAAAAATACAAAAAATTAGCCAGGTGTGGTGGCACATGCCGGTAATCCCAGCTACTTGGGAGGCTGAGGCAGGTAGGAGAATTGCTGGAACCCAGGAGGCAGAGGTTGCACTGCACTCCAGCCTGGGAGACAGAGCGAGACTCCATCTCAAAAAAAAGAAAAAGTAAATTAGGCCCAGTGCAGTGGCTCATGCCTATAATTCCAGCACTTTGGGAGGCTAAGGCAGGAGGATTGCTTGAGGCTGGGAGTTCCAGATTAGCCTGGGCAACATAGTGCAACCCTATCTCTACAAAAATATTTTAAAAATAGGTGAGTGTAATAGGGCACTTGCCTTTAGCCCTAGCTCCTTGGGAGGCTGAGGTGGGAGGATTGCTTGAACCCAGGAGGTAAAAGTTACAGTGAGTTCTGGTCGTACCACTGCACTCCAGCCTGGATGACAGAGTGGGACCCTGCCTCAAAAACAAAACAAAACAAAACAAAACAAAAAATGTAAATTGATTAATTTCTTACAAATAAGTAATTAGGTTTAAATGAAATCATAAGTGTGGGCCCTAGTCAAATAGGACTGGCTTCCTTATAAAAAGAAGAGATTAGGATGCAGACACAGAGAGAAGACCATGCAAAGACACAGGGAGAAGATGGGCATCTCTAAGCCCAGGAAAGAGCCCTCAGAAGAAAGCAGCCCTGCCAACACTGTGATCTCAGACTTAGGTTTCTAGTCTCCAGAACTGTGAGAAAATAAATTTGTTGTTTAAGCAAGAAAGAAAAAGAAAAAGAAAAAAGGAACTCCAGGCATATTCTATCCCATTGCCCATTTGACATCTCCACTTGGATGTCTTGCATAGCTGAGGCAGGAATATGTATTGGGGTGATCAGACCCAACATCAGGTTGTGGGGGCGACGAAGTCCAGCAGAGTCAAAGGAATGAGAAAAAGTTTGAGAGAGAAAGTGGGACCAGGGGGCCATCGCGAGTGTAGAGGCTACAAAGGCTGTGAGCTCTGGGAGCCCAAACTATTTATTGGTGATCAAACAAAGAAACAGGGGGTGAGGATATGGGGGTTGAAAGGAAACAGTGTATTAAGTGAATTAGAAACATATGGCTACTTGAGATAATGGGAGTGCTAGAAGCAAGGAGCCAGCAAGTCTAACAGACATGCAAGCCCTGCCTCAGCTTCTCTCCCAACATTCAGCTTTCCTCCCAACAATATGGATTCCTTCCCACCTCACCTCAACTATCTCATTTTTGTAAATGGCACCATCATTCACCTAGCTGCTCAGGCTAAAACTTAGTCATGAGGCTTAAATCATCTTTTCCTCACACCTCCCTTTAACCCACAGTACATCCTATTGACTAAACCTCCAAAATGTACCCTGAATGCAACCCCCTTTCTCCATTTCCATCTCCACTGCTCGAACCCTGGCCTGGGACCCCTCCATCATCTCTTGCCTGGACTACTGCATTATCTCCTAATAGGTCCTCCTTACTTCTCTCTTGCCTTCCTTAAGTCCAACCTTCAACCCACATCTAGAATAATTTTTTTTTTTTTTTTTTTGAGACGGAGTTTTGCTCTTGTCATCCAGGCTGGAGTGCAATGGCGCGGTCTCAGCTTGCTGCAACCTCCACCTCCCAGGTTCAAGCAATTCTCTTGCCTCAGCCTCCTGAGTAGCTGGGATTGCAGACACCAGCCACCATGCCTGGCTTTTGTTTTGTTTTTTTTTTTTTTTTTTGTATTTTCAGTAGAGACAGGGCTTCACCATACTGGGCAGGCTGGTCTCGAACTCCTGACCTCAGATGATCCACCCGCCTTGGCCTCCCAAAGTGCTGAGATTACAGGTGTGAGCCACTGCGCCCAGCCTAGAATAATGTTTTTAAAAGGTAAATCAGGTCTCAGTAATTCCAGCGAGGGTCTGTTGCATTCAGAATAAAACTCAAATTCTCACAAAATTTAGGTAACTGCCTCAGCTCACCTCTCTGCCCCATCTCCCTCTCTCTACTGGTCTCCTTACTCAAGACATTCCAGACATGCATGCCTTCTTTTAGTCTCTTGAACAGGCCAGCCTTGTTCCTGTCTCAGAGCTTTGGCACCTGCTCTTCATTCTCCTCAGAGCATTATTGCCCCAATCTTTGAACAGCTGCTTCTTTGTATCTTGTCATTATGACCTCAATTCAAATGTTGCCTCCTCTGAGAGATCAGCCCTGTCTGAGAGCAGGTGGCTAGCTTCTATTTAATCTTCTTAATAGCTCTTATTTATACCTAAAGTTTTCTTATGTATTTATTGTTGACTACTTTAATGATTGTCTCCTGCTGGAATATAAGCTCTTTGAGGGCAAGGACTTCTGTTTGTAGCTCTATCCCCAGTACTTAGAACAGTAACTAGCAATAGAAATCACTATATAAGTATTAGTTGATTGGCTGGATTTCATCAACTCTTCTTCTTCTTCTTCTTTTTTTTTTTTTTTTAGATGGAGTCTCTTTCTGTCGCCCAGGCTGGAGTGCAGTGGCACAATCTTGGCTCACTGCAACCTCTGCCTCCTGGGTTCAAGCAATGTTCATGCCTCAGCCTCCCAAGTAGCTGGGATTACAGGCATGCACCACCAAACCTGGCTAATTTTTGTATTTTTAGTAGAGATGGGGTTTCACCATGTCGGCCAAGCTGGTCTCAAACTCCTCCTGGTCTCAAGTAATACACCCACCTCGGCCTTCCAAAGTGCTGAGATTACAGGTGTGAGCCACCATGCCTGGCCTGGAGTTCATCAGCTCTGACAAGATGGGAAAGCAGTTACTTATCATACGGTCTCCATTGTTTATCATTTCAGGACACCAAGTTGTTAGTAATGGAAACCCAATTCAGGCTGGCTTATGCAATAGTCATAGAGAAGACCAGTAGTAGGCCTCTGTTCAGGCATAGCTGGCAGCAGAAACTCAAATTATGTCACCAGAATTATTGTCTTTCAATCTATCCCCCAGTTCCCCAGTTATGCTTTTTTCTGAGTTGGTTCCATTTGCCGCCAGGTCAGCTCCATGCAGTGGCTCCTGCCAACCCTGGATTTACATTCCACATTGTATAGCTCAGCAACCTCAGTAGAGAAAAACTGGCCCCTTCTCAGTAGTTCTAGCAAAAATCTTGGAATTAACTTCCATTGGAACAACTTAGATCATGTGCCCATCCCTGAACTAATCACTGTGTCTAGAGGAATGGAATATGCTAATTAGCTAAGCCACTTGCCCACTCCTAGATAGGAGAGCATGGTTGGCAGTGACCCTCTGGCACAAGGGTTCCCATTTGAACCACTTTTGTTGGTTGAACCAATCTGTTTGTACAACTAGAAACATAAAGCTTATTTCTCTAGAGAAGCTGCTAACCTGACCCACAAGTGCAGTTTTATTCCCACCAGAATATAAAATCCATAAGGACAGGGACTTAGTTCAGTTACTACTTTATCTCCAGTATTTGGTAAGTCTAGGCATTCAATGACAATGATTTTTTTTTTTTTTTTTTTTGAGACAGTCTCGCTCTGTAGCCCAGGCTGGAGTGCAGTGGTGCAATCTCGGCTCACTGCAAGCTCCACCTCCCGGGTTCACGCCATTCTTTTTACTCAGCCTCCCGAGTAGCTGGGACTACAGGCACTTGCCAGCACGCCTGACTAATTGTTTGTATTTTTAGTAGAGACGGGGTTTCACCATGTTAGCCAGACTGGTCTCAATCTCCTGACCTCGCGATCCGCCCGGCTTGGCCTCCCAAAGTGCTGGGATTACAGGCATAAGCCACCACACCCGGCTGAATTTTTTCATTCATGCAACAAATGCCTACTGAAGCATTTACTAAAGAGGGCATTACCTGAGCTGCAAGGTTTGAGGGCAGAGGAGGGGCAGTCCCCCAAAGAAAACTGCAATGCTATCTCTAGGGGAATAGAAGCAGGTTGGGGAAAAACAAAACAAAAACTATCTCAATTATCTGTTTTGGGGAACTAAAGTGTGTTACTGAAACTTTTGCCAATTCCAGAAGAACCAGTAGTTTTAGAGCTTAAGGAGAAAAACAGTCTGATTGCTGCCATCACACAGCCCAGCCTAGTGACTTCATTCACCCATTTAACATTTACACAGCACTGACTGTGTGCCACATCTCACAAAGCCTGTAGGACTCCTCCTATCCTTGAAGGGCACAGGCTTTGTCAGTGTCCTTTCTGCCAGCTGGTGCTGAGTTTTATTACTAAAACCTAACCTCAGGATCTTAGGGTCAAAGTCCATGCCTCTTGTTCCCCAAGTGTCCAGGCTTTAAAGTTCCTGAGCCCTGCTCCGTGAAGCCCTCATCTTCCAGGTCTAGAGTGTTTACCTTTGCCTGGCTTTATCACTAATCTTCCTAAGTCTGGCCCTTCCCTCAGGTTGCTGGACTGCTTCCCCTTCTATCCTCCCCCTTGGAATTCAAGTGGGCAGCCCACCTGAATCACCAGGCCTGTTGCTGCCCCAAACATTTTTTCATTTCAGTCATTTTACTTGCCAGGTGACTCTTTCCTTGACCTGAGCGGTGAATGTAGCCATCCTAGCTAGCACTGACTTCCCCGGAGAAGTTATGGGATCATCCCAACATTTGTGCAAAGAACACATCTAAGGCAATCTTGAAAAAGAGTTTATCCTATACAAAAGTAAAGAAGAAAGGCTGTCCCTCAGTTTAAGCTGCACTGGACAATCTGTAAGTTGGAAGCATCCTCCGTTTGCCTGCTTTCTTGCAGACAGAAGACCTAGAGATGAGCTGATCCCTACCTCTCGTGATACCTTGCACTGACTTGAATATTAACATTCAGTAGGTCATCAGTTTCCCCTTATTCCAATTTCATTCATTTGTTAAAATCGAGTTTTCCTGAATCTTTCAGATTGTTACTCCTCACCTGGTCTTCTGCAATCGAAGACCTGTCTTATGCTCTGGAGTTGCGATCTGGAAACAAGGGCCCTGTAGTTTTTCCTCTGAGTCATAGGGACAAAGTATTCTTCATGATTCTACTTGTCATTTCCTTTTTCTTTAGCTGCAGAAAGTCACTCTGGTGGTCAGGTGAATTCCTAAGCAGTGATCCTTTAGCACAAGTGTTACCATTCTAACCCCTAATGTTGGTTGAACTGATCTGTTTGTACAACTAGAAACATAAAGTTTATTTCTCTAGGGAAGCTGCTAACCTGACCCACAAGTGCAGTTTTATTCCCACCAGAATATAAAATCCGTAAGGAAAGGGACTTCTTTTAGTTGCTCCTGTATCTCCAGTACCTGGCAAGTCTAGGCACTCAATGATGATCAAGTCATTCATTCATTCAACAAATGCTTATTGAAGCATTTACTAAACAGGGCATTGTGTCAGGTGATACTTGAGAAGGAATTAAAAGCAAATGTAGCCAGGAGGATATTTCAGGCACAAGTAACAGAGCTACCTTAAACAACGAGGCATTTCCTGGTACACAGAAATGGAAATCCAAATTGAGATCAGCTCAGGGTTGAGACTTAGGTATTTTCACAGCATCATCCTAAGTCCAGTTACCTTTGGGGAAAGGAGAGAGGAAAGAGAGAGAGAAAGTTTCCAGAATAGCCATCAGTAACAACTAGAATCATAACAGGAGAGTGAAGCTTCCGGAAGAAGTGAGGGAAACTCTTCCCAGAAGCCTCCAGTAGTCCTTTTTTGGGTCTCAATGGCCAGTCACATCCCCACTCCTGAATTATGGATTTAGGCTCAGACAAATCAGCCCCTCACCTGACACTGAAGGTGGGGTCAGCTTCCCTGAAGTGAGGAGCTACGGCTGCATGGAGGAGGAGTGACTCTCTGAACAGAAACTTTGAGAAAGGGAGGAGGAGTTAAAGGGGTTGGATGGGGTGGGGGGCAACTGTAGCATTCACTACGAATCATAACTAGCATTTGTCATGAAAGTCTATAGTTTAAAAAATATCTGTCTATATGTTAACTCATTTAATCCTTCCAATGATGGTAAGCCAGTGGTTCTCATTTCAGCAGCAAGTCAGAGTCACCTATGGAGTGATTTTGATTCAGAAGGTCTGGAGTGGAGCCTGGACATTTGTGGTTTATTTGGTTGTTGTTGTTGCTGCTGTTTGAGTTGGGGTCTTGCTGTGTCACCCAGGCTTGAGTGCAGCGGTGTGAACACGGCTCACTGTAGCCTCAAACTCCTCGGCTCAAGCAATCCTCCCACCTCAGTCTCCCAAGTAGCTGGGACCACAGGTGCATACCACCATGCCTGGTTAATTTTTTTAATTTTATATTTTGTAGAGATGGGGTCTCACTATGTGGTCTAGGCTGGTTTTGAATTCCTGGGCTCAAGCAGTCCTCCCACCTCGGCCTCCACTGGGATTACAGTGTGAGCCACTGCACCCAACCTAGACATTTGTAGTTCTTAAAAACTGTATGGGTGGTTCTGATGCCCAGCCTGCATTGCACACCAGGGCTGTGAGCTAAGCAGCTTAACCCACAGGTATGCAAATAAGAATTCAGCAGAGTCCCTGCCTTGGAAAGTCTATACTGTATGTCTATGTTAAGAAATTTTTACATACAAGCCAGAGGAGTTCAGGGAAGGAAGAGCTCCCCATAGGCCAGAACGTTGATGAAGGTTACTGGGCAAGAGTGAGAATGAAGAAGACTTGTGTAGAAAAGCAAGGGCAATGATATAGCCAGAAGGGCACAGCATGAGCTGGAGTAAAAAAAAGATGGAACACTCATCAAATTCATGTGTCATCTTTATCAGAGGACAGGCTGATCTCTGTTTTTTGTGATATTAGTTTGTGGGAAAGGGAAGTTTTGTTATCGTGAGCCAATGACCGGAGAAACTGAGGTTTGTTTCCAGAACTCGGTGAATCAATGCCATCTGATATTCCTGATACTTTGCTGAAACTGTTCACCAAACTTCCTCTTTGAGCACAAAGGGGATTTTAAGAGGCAACATTGGGGCTTTCACATATTTATGTTTTTAAAATCAGATACAGCAAGTGGAAAAACCCTATGAGATCACCTTGTGCTCTAACCAAACTGTGCAAGGGCAATACAATCATCTTCTTAGGCTATACAATCATCTTCTTAGGCTATACAATCATCTTCTTAGGCTATACAATCATCTTCTTAGGCTATACAATCATCTTAGAGAAGGAGGCATTTCAAGTCCTTCTCAAAGCAAACAAAGATAAACCTGATCAAATGCAGCCAGGCTGCAAAAGTGATTAGGAGGAAGGCTGGAAACAACCTGGAGAATACAGAGGAAGTTTGTAAATTGGCTGGCAATTGGATTACATTTAAAAATTCAATTTGTGACAGATTCAGAAAAGTGTTTCATTCGGTGAGTTTGTTAACTACCAGACAGAGGCTTGGTGGTTTGCTGATAGCACAGAAGGTGAGTCATTCAGTGTTGGGCTGGGACAACTGTCACCCACTCACTTTGATGGATACACCCCAAGCATAGAAATATGTGGTCAACGGAAGTTCAAGACCAGCCTGACCAACAAGGAGAAACCCCGTCTCTACTAAAAATACAAAATTAGCTGGGTATGGTGGTGCATGCCTGTAATCCCAGCTACCGGAAGGTTGAGGCAGGAGAATCACCTTAACCCGGGAGGTGGAGGTTGCAGTGAGCCGAGATCATGCCATTGCACTCCAGCCTGGGAAACCAGAGTGAAACTCCATCTCAAATTAAAAACAAAGAAATATGTAGTCCGATTGTTTTGAGCTCTATCATTGCTCATTGTTCTTGACAATTTATTTTCCTTCTTTGACTCACCTTTGTTGATGCTACTTCTGCTACTTCTAAATTGCTTTTTAGTGAACCCTGAAGGGGTCTCCCTCATGTGAAAGGAGTTTCTTAGGAGTACAAAGAGAGTTGGCAACAGATGTTCAGTAAATGGCTTGGGCTGGACACTGGAGGATTATTGCCTCTCCCAGGTCTCAGGACTCCCACCTATGTTATCTATTAAGTGGACTCAGGATAAGGATTCTGGGCTAGTCAAGAAATATCTACAGAAAGCCCTAGTGTGGTAATTAGCTCCAGCAATGAAAATAAACAAAATATGTACAAATATTTCAAGTATGGTCATAATATAATCTTTATAAGAGCAATGTTATCATCTGGGAGGACGATAGAAAAGAAAGGATGGAAAGAAAAGCACCAGGTCACAGAGGAGGGGACTGGCATAAACCAGTGAGGAAAGAAGTAAGAGCTGACTCACTGGGTCCCTGGGCCTATGCTCAACCAGCTCCAGAAGACAAGAGGCAAGAGCAGGAATGTGTAGGAGGGCAGCTGATGTGGCAGTAATGCAGCAGCAGAGAGGCCTCCTGACAGAGCTAAACCTGACTCACGCCCATTTGTCTGGGACAGCCAGATCTTTCTGCAGGTCCCATTTTTCTTGGTTTAAGCTGGTCTGTAAGTTGAGTGAGAATCATTTTCCTGGGTGTCAACTCTGTGGCCTTCCCTTCAGAGTGGACATAAAATCAATAATGCTGATGAGCTGAAAATGATTGCAAACAAAAGACAATGTTTTGGAGAAATTTGGGCTTTGTTTTGGCAAATGAGTTGCTTAAGATTTATAAGGAAGAATCCTAGGGATATGCATGATGGGCATGAGTACTAGTCCACAAAAAGTGGTATAAAAAGCAAAGAAGGGTAGTCTCTCACCCACAGCAGAAAAGAGTGCAAAAGAGTTTCATTGAAAAAGATCACTCTCCTAGTTTAAGCTTATTGCTGGTCTACTCATGTACTAGTGACCATACAAAGTTGCACGTGAATTGCTTAACCCAACGCATCTCCTTGGTGGAAAAATAAGCCCAAGTGCCTCACTGTCCCTTACCTAAGCATGTGTACAAAGTTCCTCTCCTTGGGCCTTTGCCTCAGGTTCCTTGCTGGTTTTCTCACCCGGATAATCTTATTTGGGGAGGTTTATCACTGCAAAAGAAGAACTTACTGCCTAAGAAACAGATAGACTACATATAGGGAATCAATTCAAACTCTGTTTCATTCAGCCATTTGCTCATTCAACAAACATTGAGCCCCAGCTATTTGCCATGTTCTGGAGATCTACAGATGAATGAGACCTGATGCTAAAGGAAAATCAATGGCAAGAGTACAATGGAACACCAGATATAATAAAGGAAAAGAAGCACAGATACCACAGCACTACACAGGATGAGCAGGGGGCATCCAGTTCCACTTAGGGAAAGGGGTCAGGGACATTTTCCAAGAGAAGATGACCCTTGAGTTGATGATTGAAGGATGAGTACAGATTAGCCTGAGAAACAAGAGAATAAGCTTCCACCAAAAAAGATCAACATTGGCAAAGCCGTCAGAGGTGTGACACTGTGGCTCTTTTGGAGACCTCCAAGTGATTTGGCATAACTAAGGCTGGAGATTACATCAGGACCCAGATCTTGAAGCAATATGCTATGTTATAGAAATTCTCTTTCCAAAGGGATGGAAAATCACTGGAAGATTTTAAACTGGAAAGTGACAAGGTCAGAATTAGGGCTTAAAATAACCATTCTGGCAGCAGAAAGAGAAGAGATCAGGATGACAATCTAGGAGGCTCCCAGGCTATAAATATGGAATTGTACTAAGACAACAGCTGTAAGAGAGCAAAGAGGCTTGAGCTATGTAATGACATAGTAGATGGAGTTGGTGTCCCATTGAAGTAGAAAAGAAAGGAGAAGAATGAGTTCAGAGGGACTCCAAGGTTCCCTCTTGTAGAATGCAGCAGGTAGCATCATTTCCTGAAAAAGTAAATATAAGAAGAGGAGCAACTTCAGAGGCAAGAGGATAAATTCCATTTTGGACATGTGTGCAAAATGTCTGTGGTTTCTTTCGCTTTTAGCAGTTTGAGTAAAATGTGCCAAAGTATGCTTTTCTTTGTATTTATCCTGCTTGGGGTTTACTAAGATTCTTGAATCTGTAACTTTATGTCTTTCACCAAATTTGGAAAAACTTCAGCCACTATTTTCTTATTTTTTCTTCTTTGATACAGAGTCTTGCTCTGTCATTCAGGCTGGAATGCAATGGTGCAATCTCGGCTTACTGCAACCTCTGCCTCCCTGGTTCAAGCAACTCTCTTACCTCAGCCTCCTAAATAGCTGGGACTACCAGTGCATGCCATCATACCCAGCTAATTTTTGAATTTTTAATGGAGATGGAGTTTTGCCATGTGGGCCAGGCTGGTCTCAAACTCCTGGCCTCAAGTGATCCACACATCTCAGCCTCTCAAAGTGCTGGGATCACAGGCATGAGCCACCGTGCCTGGCCTATTTTCTTTTTTTGCTTGTTTGTTTTTTGAGAAAGGGTCTTACTCTGTTGCCCAGGCTGGAGTGCAGTGGTGTGATCATAGCTTACTGTAGCCTCAACCTCCTGGGCTCAAGCAATCCTCTTGCCTCAGCCTCCTGAGTAGCTTAGACTACAGGCGTGCACCACCACACTTGGCTATTTTTAAAATTTTTCTTTAATAGAGATGGGGTCTCACTATGTTTACCAGGCTGGTCTTGAACTCCTGGGTTCAAGCAATCCTCCTGCCTTAACCTCCCAAAGTGTTGGGATTACAGCCATGAGCCACTGCACCCAACCTCAGCCACTATTTTCTAATACATGTTCTGTATTATTTTCTCTTCATTAAGGATTACAGGTGTGCCTATATTAGAATTTTCTGTATTGACCCAGAGGTCACTGAAGCTCTTAATTTTTCTTCAATCGTTTTTTTCTCTTTTATCTTCTGTTCTGATAATGTCTGTTTGTCTATCTTCAAGCTCACTGATTTTCATCTGCCATTTCTAACCTTCTGGCAGGTTCATTGAGTGAATTTTTAATTTTAGATGTTGTACTTTTTACTTCTAGAATCTCCTTTTGGTACATTTTTCTAGTTTCTGTCCCTTTGCTGAGGTTTCCTCTCTGTTCATTCATTATGAACATATATTTGTTTATGTCCTTGAGCAGAGTTTTAGTATAGCCAAGTTAACTGTTTTGTAAAACAAAAAATTAAAAGCTTTCTAGAGGAACAGAACAGAAACCATGGTCTCTATGATGTATAATTTACCATGTGCAGGTCACAATCCAAAATTAGTGGACAATCAAATAAAACAGAAAAATGTGGCTTATATTCAAAAGAAAAAGCAATCAATAGAGATTGAATCTAAGATGATATAAAAGTTTGAATGAGGATACAATTATTTTAACTATTATAAACTATTTTAACTCCTGACCTCATGATCCACCCGCCTCAGCCTCCCAAAGTGCTGAGCCACTGCGCCTGGCCTATTTATCTATTTTATAAATGATACATAGGATTTTTAAAATTATTATTGTTCTGGCTACTAATTATTTATCACAGATAACTTCTCATAGTCTGTGACTTGTCTTTAACTTTTTGAGAATGTCTTTGATTGTATACATGATTTACATTTTAATATAGTCATATTTTTTCAATATTTTCAACGATGAATAAAACCTGAAGGTGTATGTGCTGGAGGGGGAAGGTATCTTAGGAAATTCTTGCCAAATGATCTTTCTTTTCTCTGTAAAATGAAAGGGGAGGACAATTCTTGGATATAGCTGTAGCGTTCCTGAGATTCCACTTTCCATCGCCTTGCATTAACTGAGTCCACACCAAATGCCTAGACCTGGGAATTGGCTGGGTTGGAGGGGAGGGAGATGAGGTAGGATTTCATACATGGAAACCTGCCTTACTAGAACTTACCATCAGAGGACTAATAAGCATTAGACTGTGTAGTTCTGAAAGACTGTAGTAGAAACTTGAGGAAGGAGAGATTGGGATAGGACTGAGTAATTGTCTATGGACTGGATTCATCAGGGCAGACTGTATGTCAAATTTTATGACTTCCTGCACACTTAGGAATCACAGAGTCTTAGGCTGCAAAGAAACATAAGTAAGAGTATTCATGGATAATATCTTAGTTAATGAAAGGAGAAAAAGTATATTAAAGTATAATATATAAAATTATATTGAAATTATGCCTACAAAAGGCATTTTTACATTTATATTTTAAACCATCATATTATATATAGTATATATTTATAGTTATATATTTATATTTTATATTTAAAACCATTAAAATTTTTTAAATTGTGGGAAGTTTCATTAAAGAAAATTAATAGATAACTGGTGGTCAATTGACCATAGAAGAAAAATCATCTATAGCTTTCATATAAATATTTTATAAGGAGATTTAGATATAGTAGTTATAAAAGAAGTAACAATTTTGTATTTTGACTAAATATGTCTTAGGTTGAATTCATTAAATATTAACAGTATCAGAAGTGACTAATTCCATAAAACTAGGTATTTCATTTTATGAATGTGATCTGCACACAAACTAACTTGTCTAAATGACCTTATTATGTAAAAGAATATGACATATGTCCAGAAAAAAACTTGCTAACAACTTTCTTTAATTCCTACTGTTGGTTAAATGTCTTCACTTTTAAAAGTGTTTAAAACTACATTTAATAAAGTCTGAAATTATTTTTAAAGATAATAAATAGACGTATACGTGAAAACATCTATCTCTTTATCTGGATCACATTTAAGTGTTATACCAATAAAAAATGTTCATGAGATGATATCCTACATAAGGCAATGAGGTAAAGTAGGTTGGGAATAACTCTTCTTGTCATTTCAGGTAAAATAAAAACAAATTTTAAATGTGGGGGGAAAAAGTAATGTAAGTAAGGAAATGGAGGCACACTGAAGGTCTGTCTGCAGAAGGTCTGACAGCTAGTGAGAGGCAGAATCCATACTAGAACTACAGATTCCCATCCAGGGTGCTGTCTCACCTGCTCACTAAGAATGTTGACATGGGGCCGGGCATGGCAGGTCATGCCTGTAATCTCAGCAGTTTGGGAGGCTGACCTGGGTGAATTGTTTGAGCTCAGGAGTCCAAGACTAGCCTGGGCAACATGACAAAACCCCGTCTCCACCAAAAATACAAAAATTAGCCAGGCACAATGGCACACACTTGTGGTCCCAGCTACTCAGGAGGCTGAGGTGGGAGGATTGCTTGAGCCTTGAAGATGGAGGTTGCACTGAGCCATGATTGTACCAATGCATTCCAACCTGGGCAATAGAGTGAGACCTCATCTCAAAAAAAAAAAAAAGAGGGCTGGGCACGGTGGTTGACGCTTGTAATCCCAGCACTTTGGGGGACCGAGGCGGGCGGATCACCTGAGGTCAAGGGTTCCAGACCAGCCTGACCAACATGGAGAAACCCTGTCTCTATTAAAAATACAAAATTAGCCGGGCGTGGTGGCGCATGCCTGTAATCCCAGCTACTCGGGAGGCTGAGGCAGGAGAATGGCTTGAACCCAGGAGGTAGAGCGCGGTAAGCCGAGATCGCACCATTGCACTCCAGCCTGGGCAACAGAGTGAGACTCTGTCTCAAAAAAAAAAAAAAAGTTGACATGTCTTCCTTTGATGGTAAAATAGTTTGAGAGTGATGTGAAGAAAAAACTAATTAGTCAAAACAGAACATCAACACCCCAAAAAGCCCATGACCATTAAATGTGGCACAGAAACTGCTATTATATTCACATCCATTTGTCTGTCTTATGAGGATATAGGGAAATATGTTAGCCTCATTTTTTTTCCAGATAAGACACAAAGAACACGTTCAATAATTTCATAAGTCACAGGATCAATGGCCACATGTATCTATACATCATAGCTACTTTCTTGTCTCAGTTGCATGAAGATTGTTCTTCTACTGACAGCTAGGTTAATTGGTTCTACTTAATGTTGCCTGTAGAGAAAGCATCAAACTTGAGAAGCCAGTAATGCTGAAAAAATAAACCAGAGCTATGTTGATTAAATTGCTCATAACCAAGCTGCTACTACAGCTCTCATTTTTCATATCTATATCCTTACCAGCACACATGAATGTAAAAATCACTTTCAATTGCCTGTAAAAAACATGCTATCATTAGGATTAATCAAAAGTTCTTTCCATAATGAAAACGCCTAAAACATTCACTCCTTACTTTTTACTATAGCAACAAACTTATGAAGAAATTGCTATCACGTGTCCGAGTGTTAGAGACATATAACACCAATTCCGAGAAATCTTTAGAATATTTGCCAAAGTCAAATATAGTGTTCACTGATACCAAAAATATACTTTTTCTGTGTTCTCAGGGAGATCAAATTTAGTCCAACTAAACAGTCACGTTATCAAGGAGGCTCATCTTGCCAGGTGTTGAAGACGCAAAGAACAGGATGTGACTACCCCCTACCTCCTTGGATATAATGTCTCAAGGCTCCCAGTTCTAAACCCAGTAGTCCAGGGTTCTCTTAACGGATATAAAAATACTAAGGGAGCAGAAAAGAGAAGCAAGGAGCTCTACTCATGAAAGCTGGTGAGCTGTCACCAATGCCCATTAGAATTGGGTCTTTTGGTGGGGCGTGGTGGCTCACACCCATAATCCCAGCACTTCGGGAGACTGAGGTCAGAAATTTGAGACCAGCTTGGCCAACATGGCAAAACCCCATCTCTACTAAAAACGCACAGAAAAATATTAGCCAGGTGTGGTGGCAGGTGCCTGTAGTCCCAGCTACTCGGGAAACGGAGGCAGGAGAATCACTTGAACCCAGGAGGTGGAGGTTTGGAGATTGCAGTGAGCTGAGATTGGGCCACTGCACTCCAGCCTGGGTGACAGTGAGACTCTATACCAAGAAAATAAAAATAAAAATAATAAAAATAAAGAACTGGGTCTTTAAAGGCATTCTTCCAGGCAGGGAAGTGGGGAAAGGCATGTGAGGTAGAGCAGACACTTGGAGCAAAGGCAGTAATGCATGAAAAGGCAGGGCAGGTTTACATATGGAGTATGTGCCAGTGCTAAGGCTGTGACAACATCACCAATGGCCTTATATGGTGGGCTAACAAGGGATTTCAGTGAGTAGGTGTGGGCATGCTAAGATTAGTGTTTCCAGAAGATCAATCTGATAACCAAGAGTGGAGGATGCATCTCAGGGAAGGAATTCATTCTTAGGCTATTGCATTAGACCAAGTGAGAAATGATGGCAGCCTGGTTTGCAACACAGGGGATAGAGGAAAGGAAATACATCCAAAAGGCTTTCAGAGGGACTTGAAAACTAGTTAAATGACCATAAGGGAAGAAAGTGATTCCTTCAGCTAAAACTAGAAAAAAAAATTAGGAAGAGCATCAGTGTCACAAAATACAATAAAAGACAAGGTCAGGCAAAAATATCAATTTAAAATCTTTCTAGCCAATCATATATTTACTACCTGCAAATAGGCTATTTTCAGAAAATATCATTTATTCTTCCTTTTCTTTCTCTTTTTATAAAATTCACTCTAATGGCTTTTTGATGGAATGGAGTAAATCATCACCAATCGTGCCAAAATATTTTGGAGTATTCTGCAACAGAGGAAATACTTAATATTTGTGTCTGAGATGCTTCTGCATAAGCAAACTCTCATACAGCATAAAATATATGTATCAGAAATCAATTTGAAACAGATATATCATCTGCAGGAAGTGCTGAGGCATTTCTCCATTAGTTTTAATCAAAGGAAAACAAGATGAGAAGGTGATGTTTCATGATCTCTAATATGGGTAGCTTTTGCAAGAGAAACAATGTCAGAGACACCAAAAATAGGGGTGATACTCAAAAAGTATGCCTTTTCCCCCTGTTGTAGGAGATGTTATGGTGTGCTTCCCAGATTCCCTCTTTAGGACTGAGGTACTCATTCTCCTAGCAGTTGGGAGTGCTGATAGCTGACAGCTCTTAGCTGAATTATTCTTAGCCCCTTTCACATGGACAGCCCCCATCTATTGGCTGGTCAATTGATGATGGGTGAACATAAAGCCCTGGCCCCTTGACTTAAGGGACAGGGCATCTCAGATACAGAAGGGCCATCCCAGTTCCAGAGCCTCTACAGGACTGATTAAGGTCCCTATTGCAAGCACATAACAGTTCACCTTCCTCTGTGCAGTCTTGCCCATCAGCCCTCACAGGTGATGTTCCCAAGGGCACTCTCCAAAGCTTTACCTCTCGCACAGAAATCTTAGAGTCCTTTCTCTGTGAAACCCAATGTACAAAGCCAACCAGGACCACCAGGAGCCTTTCATGAGCAATAATTACAGAGGATGAGGGTGTCACTACGAAAGTCCCTTGAACTTTTACAGGTCTTTAACAAAATGAGCCACACTTCCTACTTATGCTCTAAGACTAATAACACAGGATGTAAACAGCATTACAAGTGGTCTATAAAGGACTTTAGATATAAAAGAATTTATAAAGGAAGGAACCATAGCAAGGCCAAATAAATACATATATATTAGAACCAAAATGGAAGTCGAGCACAGACAACTTGCTGTTCTTTGTCATTTGGATACTGTGAGCCATAGTTTTTTGGGGTTGTTTGTTTTTCCCTAACTCCTCTCTCCCCACCACACTACCTGGCAATATTCCTTCGCTAAGGCTGGAGGAGGTGGGGGGGTGGGGAAAAAAAAAACAGACATCAAAAGATTCCTGTATCCTGACTGCCACCTAATGGAATCTTTGAGCATTAAGGTCTTCATTGTGTAGTTTTGGGGGGTTTTTCAACTGCTGACATAAATAATATCAACAAAATGGCTACATGTGACCATGTCAAATTATGCCCATTAGTCTTCATGGGAGAAAACTCTGGGATTCATTTTGGTTTCTGGAAAAAGTCAAGTTAACTGTCTTATTTTTTCCTGTCTACATTTGGGAACGTACATCCTCTGCCACTCATGGTTGTTTGGTTGAACTAACCTTCATTAAAATATTGCTCTTTTATCCACTGTGCAATACAAATAATGTGGACTAATTCACCCCATTCCTCTTTTTTCTAAGATAAATGATCTGTAAGTGCCATGAATATGAGGTGGGGAATATCCAGATAAGAAGGGTACTTTCAGGGGCTATGATGCAAATGAATCCAATTAACTCAGAGTTTAAAAGACTGTCTTAAGACTGCTGCTGGAGCTGCTATACGAGGAAGTTAAACAGGGCCAAAAGATGAAAAAAAATGTCCTATCACAACATCACAAGGCAAGACCCACTGGACTCCCCTGCATGTGGGGAAGTCAAAGTAATTCTTTCACATGTTAATCATGCTTTCCTTCCTGCCCTTCAAAGAGCTCCTGGTGACTGCTACAGCCTCCACTGCCCACATCTTTCCTGCTAAACCTTGACCCATCTGGCTTTCTATTGTCTTTTGTTTCTGACAATGCTTTTGTAATCTCCTGTATTACTTCTCAGCTTGTTAAACTATTGCTAATGCCCAGAGTTCCCTGCAACTACCTTCTGCTCTTCCCCATCATCCCCAAACACACACGTACACACACATCTCCCAAAACTATTCTAAAAGGCGTTTTAGCCAGTCTATCTATATTTTTCATTTTGAAAAATTTGAAACAATCACTTCTATAGAACACTTCTATAGTCAGTATAGGACATTCTCCTGAGAAGCCATAAAATAGTTTTTACATCTAATAAAATTAGCAATAATTTAATATAATCTGAGTCCATACTTAAATTTTCCAGGGGTCCCTAAATTTTTTTACAGCTTTATTTTTTGAAACCAAGATCAATCAAGATTTATCCATAGACTTGTTACATCTGTTTACCTCTTAATCTAGAACATTTCCCCACACTTTTCAATGTCACTGACCTTTGGAAGAATTTAGGTGTTTTCTTATAGAATGTCCTATATTCTGGATGTAGTTCTTCCCTCATGCTCAATTTACTTGTTCCTTTATGCCCATATTTCTTGTATACTGGAAGTTGGGTCAATAAGCTTGACTGTATTCAGGTTAAACATTTTTGGCAGCCTTCCTTCACAGGTAATGCTATTATTGCTTCATGTTGCGTCAAATCAAGAGGCATATAAAATCAGGTTGTTCCACAATTAGCGGTACTAAACTTGATCTCTGGGTTAAGCTGGTGACAGCTGAATTTTATCATAGTAAGATATATTTCCCCTTTGTAATTATTGAATAGTCTGTGGGGATATTTTGTATGTATGTGTGATACTTTGACATTATGCCAGCATCTTCCTTTTCCCCACCTCCTTTCACCAGATGGGTTTTAGCTTCTCCTGATGATACTTGCATGAATTATTGGAAATTGCAAATGGTGATTTTTCTGATTCTGTCATTTTATTTATATGAATTGGCTGACATTCTTCTTTAAAGAGAAACTCCCTTCCCAAACTCTTTGAGTATCACTCTGGACTTAATGGATTTTTAAAATGTATTGAAGGCTTTGATGATCTATTAATTATTATTCTTTTTAGTGGCCAAATTGTCTCATATGTGGCTAGTGGACCCCACTTGAGCTGGGCTCTGTGGGCTTTTAACTTGACCTTATTCACTCTGGGGCACTTCCATGATTTCTGGCAAGGTATTTCAGGCTTAACTTTCTGTTTTTGTACTTTATGGGCCTGAAACCGGAAATTAGCCATTTCTTAAGAAACATTGTTTCCTTTTAGTGGGGATTGGCATTTTGATATCAAGCTGTGGGCATTCTCTAGTGGGGTGACATTGCTTCTAAGAAATATACATATGAAAGATTCTAATTCAATTTAACATCAGAGGTTTTAACATCAGTTTTTCCCACTGTAAGAGAAGTACAAATATAAAAGAAGGTGGATCTTCTTTTATACAATACAAAAAGGATATTTGTATTTCTTTTCTCTTAGAGTTTCTACTAATAAATTTATTGTTTGTTTTATAGTAGGCCTAAGAGTTTCAAAATTTACCAATACCACTACTGGCAATAAATCTGTGGTGTTTGAGGGCTTTTGCTTGTTTTCGTTCTTTTTGCTCTCAGAATATAAACCACTAAGAATGTATAGTTGGAGTACTACTTCTAAATAAGTAGTAAAAAACTGCCATTTCAGGGCCAGGCGCGGTGGCTCACGCCTGTAATCCCAGC
>NW_012121265.1:8903621-8935812 GCF_000951035.1 Colobus angolensis palliatus
CATGCACACGTATGTTTATTGCGGCACTATTCACAATAGCAAAGACTTGGAACCAACCCAAATGTCCATCAATGATAGAGTGGATTAAGAAAATGTGGCACATATACACCATGGAATACTATGCAGCCATAAAAAGGATGAGTTCGTGTCCTTTTTAGGGACATGAATGAAGCTAGAAACCATCATTCTGAGCAAACTATCACAAGGACAGAAAACCAAACACCACATGTTCTCACTCATAGATGGGAATTGAACAATGAGATCACTTGGACACAGGATGGGGAACATCACATACCAGGGCCTGTCATGGGGTGAGGGTAGGGGGGAGGGATTGCATTGGGAGATATACGTAATGTAAATGAGGAGTTAATGGGTGGAGCACACCAACATGGCACATGTACACATATGTAACAAACCCGAACATTGTGCACATGCACCCTAGAACTTAAAGTATAACAATAATTAAAAAAAAAAGAAAATGCACATCCTAAGGCTAGCTGTGCCATACAAATTTAAGCAAACAATTCAGTATTGCTATGACTGATGAATATCTGAGCGCCTGCGCTGACCAACACCATTTTCAGGTTGTTTTCCATCAACTTGAAATGGATGATGCCACCTAAGCTTCATCCCAGGATACATGTGTTCCATGCACTGTATCCAAAAACACTCAATAAGCACAATAAGAAAGGTAAGTAGCTTGTCCTGCAGCAAATTATGCAAAGATTCAAATCACTTATTAGGACTAAAGAAAGGAGCATAAAACAATTACTATGATTACGTACACAACTCTAATTCATTACCTTTGGCATTTCGTCAAACTAGAAAAAGACGTCACCAAATCTGGGGCTACTTTTAGTCAGGAAATGATACAATAAAAGCTGAGGTAAAGAATGCAGTCTCTCCCCCGGGGAGGTGGCTCACCCTGTAATTCCAGCGCTTTGGGAGGATAAAGTGGGTAGATTACTTGAGCCCAGGAGTTTGAGACCAACCTGGACAACATAGCGAAACTCCGTCTCTAGCAAAAAAAATAATAATACAAAAATTAGCCAGGCATGGTGGCGTGTGCCTGTAGTCCCAGCAACTAGGGAGGCTGAGGCAGGAGGTTTGCTTGAGTCTGGGAGGCAGAGGTTGCAGCGAGCCGAGATTACACCACTACATTCCAGCCTAGGCAACAGAGTAAGACCCAGTCTCAAAAACAAAACAAAACAAAACACACAACAAAAAACCCAAACCTATTTGACCAACATGTATTACTTTATTGCATATTCTTCTGCTCTGCAGTGGGGTGGCACATTTCCAAAGAAAACTATACTTAAAAAAATTTTTTTTTTTAATTTAGGCTGGGTGCTCTGACTCACGCCTGTAATCTCAGCACTTTGGGAGGCCGAGGCGGGCGGATTGCCTGAGGTCAGGAGTTCAAGACCAGTCTGGCCAACATGGTGAAACCCCACTTCTACTAAAAATACAAAAAAAATTAACCAGGCATGGTGGCACACATCTGTAATCCCAGCTACTTAGAAGGCTGAGGCAGGGGAATTGCTTGAACCACGGAGGTGGAGGTTGCAGTGAGCTGAGAAAGCACCACTACACTCCAGCCTGGGCGACAGAGCGAGAATCCATCTAAAATTTAAAAAATTAATTTTTAAAAATTTGTGACAGGATCTCACTGTGTCGCCCAGGCTGGAGTGCAGCGGCTATTCACAGGCACAGAGTGTGCTGCAGCCTCAAACTTCCAGACTCCCATCTCAGCCTTCCAAGTAGCTGGGTGCCATGGTGCCATACTTTAATTTTCTTTAGTAGAAAGGAAAGAGCTGTATATTCTGATGACAATTTGGAACCTTTACATTTTATTTATTTACTGTCTTTCAATAAAATAAATATCATGTTTCAAAACTGAAGGTTTAAGATATTGCTTTTTTTTGAATAAACATGATTAAGTTTGAACACAAATGTTTTAAGAAAAGTCAGACACTGAAAGTAAATTTTGACACTTCAAAGGAAGTACTAATTCAGAAAGCCTATTTGAAGTATTGCTGTTAGTTTTGTCTGCTCCAGTTTTGTCTGGAGCAACACTGCATACAATTGTGAAAATTAAATGAACATGTGTAGAGTGCTTAGAATGGTATCTGGCACATACAAACTGTTATTTCTTTGTGAAAATTAAAATTCAATATAGCTTTTCTTTATAAATGAATGTTGCATAGATAAAAACAATCCTGAAAACGAAATTATTAAGATAGTATAGAAATCTATAATGGAACTGATAATGAATATTTCCCTATTTTCTGATCTATGGTGTCCAGGAAAAGTTCTCATTTAAGAGATTTTTACACAATAAGGTTTACTTTATATTCAAGGAAGTTCCTCCTCGCATCGGTTCTTAAAACACACAATTACAATAACAGCAGTTCTCTAAAACTACATTTTATTTTAAACAAATCTCTTCTTTATTTAAAAGCACATGCTTTCTGGTTTGTCTTCCCTCTTAATTCTAGCTACACACTGCTGCCCTCTGCTGCAATTTCAATCTTTCTAAGTTGACTGCCATCTCAATCATACTCACAAACCTGACCTAGTTTCCATCTATACTGGTTATCTGACTCACTATAAGGGTTATGTGTGTGTATGTAGACAACAAAAGGGAAGGCTCCTTGAAAAGAAACCAAGGAACTAAAGATGTTGGTACAGTTCGAAAGATCCCATCTGAGAAGTGGGCCTTTTTTTTTTTTTTTTTTTTTGAGACAGAGTTTCACTCTTGCTGCCCAGGCTGGAGTGCAATGCGCGATCTCGGTTCACCACAACCTCCGCCTCCCAGGTTCAAGTGATTCTCCTGCCTCAGCCTCCCGAGTAGCTGGGATTACAGGCCCGCCCCAACACGCCCGGCTTTTTTTTTTTTTTTTTTTTTGTATTTTTGTATTTTTAGTAGAGACGGGGTTTCTCCATGTGGTCAGGCTGGTCTCAAACTCCTGACCTCAGGTGATCCGCAAGAAGTGGGCCTTTTTATGGGTCCAGCAACAAACTCCCCACCTCCCACGAAAGGTTGCTTCCTGACATCTATATAACCCTTTGTGTCTCAGGCCTTTATTGTTTTTTTAATTGAAACAAAATTATATACATGTGGTTAAAAAAAAGAGAGAGAGAAGGGCCGGGCGCAGTGGCTCAAGCCTGTAATCCCAGCACTTTGGGAGGCCGAGACGGGAGGATCACGAGGTCAGGAGATCGAGACCATCCTGGCTAACATGGTTAAACCCCGTCTCTACTAAAAAATACAAAACACTAGCCGGGCGAGGTGGCAGGCGCCTGTAGTCCCAGCTACTCGAGAGGCTGAGGCAGGAGAACGCCGTAAACCCGGGAGGCGGAGCTTGCAGTGAGCTGAGATCAGACCACTGCATTCCAGCCTGGGTGACAGAGCCAGACTCCGTCTCAAAAAAAAAAAAAAAAGAGAGAGAGAAGAAGAAAAGGAAAAAGAGTAAACAGCAAAGAGGGCAATCAATAAAACATTTGGCTTCCATTCCAAACCTCTGGACAGGTTTGTGTATCCGCCAGAACGCGTATATATTATTACAAACATACACAAGGGGCATTTCTTTTTGAACACAAATGTCAGTATTCCTACCACTCTGTTTACCATTCTAGACTAACTTGGACTTTGTTCCCTATCAGGTGAGATTAACCCAACTAACTTAATTAAAATCAAGTAGGTTTTAACAAAAAAGATTTTAAAGAAATCAATATCCTCTCCAATAGGTTATTTCTGTCACGATTTAATTAGCTTTCTGTTGCTACCAAGCCTTGTATCATATAAAGCAGTGGTTCTCAGGCCGGGTGCGGTGGCTCACGCCTGTAATCCTAGCATTTTGGGACGCCCATGCGGGAGGATCGCTTGAGCCCAGGAGTTGGAGACCAGCCAGGGCAACATAAGGAGAGCCCCCACCAACACCCCCCCAACCCACAACCACCGCTCCCGAAAAGCAGTGGTTCCCAAACGTCAGCAGACATTGGTATCATCCAGTGGGCTAGTTAAGACAGAGTCTCTGGATTCAGGAGGTTTGGGGTGGGACTTGAGAATTTGCATTTCCAATAAATTCCAAGCCGGAACTCCAGGAAGACAACCTACATTCCGCGCCTGGCGCAGCCCAGCTACGCCATATCCGTCCTAGGCCCCGCCTACTCTGAGTCCCTAACAGCCAGGGACAGGCTAGAGGGCGCGCAGCGTCACGTGAGTCGAGCGAACTCTCGCGAGAGTTTGTATTTCTCGCGACACTTCACAGTCTCTGTCTTTTCCTCCTTCCAGTGCCCGGCTTTCCTCCCCTCCCCCCTCGCCGCCGACTGAGTTCTTCCTCTTCAGACCGAGTCGTCTTGTTGTCGCGGAGATTTTCCTTCTACTGTTGCTGCTGTCGCCACCACTACCACTGGGCTCATTTGCCCCGACCCCTTCCCGCCGCCCCGCCCCCAGCCCCACACAAGGTAACAACCCCCTCGAGTGAGAGTGAGGCCTGGCCGGGCCCGGGTCCCTCCCGAGGTGAAGCGGGGGCCCAAGGCCGAGGAACCCGCCTCGCCGGAGACGCCCAGGCGCTGGCCCTGGAGCCCGAAGCCACGGCCGTCTCCCAGCCAGAGCTGAGCCTCGGCGGCCCGGCCGGCGCTGGCCTCCGTGCGGCGGCGGCAAACACGGCCCGCAGGGGACCGGGTCGGGTGGGGCTGGGCGCCGCGCGGCTCCGTGTGGAGCTTGCCTGTTGGAGCGCAGCGGGGCTCCGGCGGTGGTCCTGGAGCTGGCGTTTGGATTTCCAGGTCCGAATGATCGAGTTGTGGCGGGCTTTGAGGCGCTGCGTGGCGGGGAGGAGAGCAGCCTGGGTCGCTGTTACTCTTGCGGGCCTTTTCAGGCTCCCAGCCTTTGGTTGGACGGGAATTTTACGAGAGAGAAGGGTCCTCGGAAACGTCGTACATTTGCTTATAAACCATCAAAAAAGGTTAATTAGTGTCTTATTTTCAGGAAAGTGAGTGAGCTGGATTTGGCGAAAGGCTCATTCCTTAGAACGCCTAAATGGGAGAGTACCTGTGCTGTTCTTTTTGCTGAAGATAATGCAGCGATAAATAGTTAAGAGACTGGGCGAAAGATTTTTGTTCTGGAGAAGCACTTTTAAATACACTCTTAATTGAATAGTTCACGTAAAGTTAGTTGTTTGTGTAGTTAAAAACGTACTTGTTTGACTTTGGAAGCGTACTTTAGTGCTTAAAAATAAGTATTTGGATTGTTTTTGAAAGTTTCGACTTCTCCAGCAGAGTAGTGCTTTTTAAAAAGAGAACGTTGATTATTGAGCCGAACTCAGCACCTACCCTGTGGATAGGAGTTAAAAGAAAATTAGAAATTTCTTTGTATCTGTATGCTTTTTTAAAGTATGGACTGTATCTCAAGTTTATAATCCTCGGAAGCTGTTGCCTTTAAGTTTGTGGTTTAGGTGAAGTCTAAACTGAGAGTAAAGGTAATGGTGGTGAATTAAGCTGCAGTGTTAGAAGAAGTTGGAGGCAAAAACTGGTAATTCAGGCAGACAGGGAAGTTAGTTTTTTATGCCTTGATTTTTGGTTCAGTTTTCATGGTCTAACCCTTTTTTTTTCCTTAGATGTCAGAGGATTTAGCAAAGCAGCTAGCAAGCTACAAAGCTCAGCTCCAGCAAGTTGAAGCTGCATTATCTGGAAATGGAGAAAATGAAGATTTGCTAAAATTGAAGAAAGATTTACAAGTAAGTATGGGTAGGCAATTGTAGTTTTTTCTCTGGTTTTCAAATTATTACTTGAATCCCTAAGCACCCAAAGCGCCTTTTGAGGGGTTACACCGCACCCTGTGTATAAAGGTAAATTGTGTAGGTACTGTGGTTTGTAGAAGTAGGGTTGTTTCCCCAGTTCTCAGGTTTCTGTACATCAGAGGGAATGACATATTGTTCTTTGTTATATAAATCTTGTGTACTTACATAATTTTTAAAAACAAAAGTTGGTAGAAATTTCTAAGTCTGTCAGATTTTCAAGACGAGAGGTACATGTAACTTCACAATGAAAAATACTTTTATTTTTTAAGACCTGGAAAATGAAATTTAGTTCAAAAAGTAACAAAGATTGAAGGAGAAAAATAGAACCTTAAGATTCCTTTTAATACCACAAGATTCTTTGAAAATGCGTGACTTTTTCCCCCCCCTAAAACTTGTGGGTTATATTTTGTATTGAAAACACACTGCAGAAATGCCGAGAGAGAGACATGTGCTCTGTATAATTGTTACATAGATGTTAGGACGTAAGGCTAGGTTTTACAGTAAAGTTGTTGACACTTGTGGAAATTGAACTATGTGGTAAAAAGGAGATCTTTGTCATGTTCAGTAGATACGAAACCTTTTTTTAAAAACCTGCACTGGTATTTCAAGACAGAGCCATCATAGTAAATACCTTTTGTTTTTCAGGACACTGGACTGATTCAGAAACATGCCATATATAATTTGCAAATATATATGACTTTTAAGAGCTTCCTTTAAATTCTGAACCTGATTTTTAAAAAGTTTCAAGGGTGTTTTAATTAGAGATTGCTTTACCAATTGAGTACTAAACTCGAATCTGTATCCTGTCTAAAAATTCTTTCCCTCCCTTTATTATTCCAGTGTCCATTAAAACTATTACTATTTTAGGGATATCACAACTGCAAACAAACTTAACTGAAATAGGGTCCAGATTTGGGATTCTGGAACTGCTTATCTGGGCATAATTAAAATGAGTTGAATACTTTCAAATTCTAGATTTAGAATAAAATTGTAGTAGTATGTTATTTTTAAACACACACAAACCATCTGGGATAATTTCAATATGAACAAGACCCCTGTTCGATACGTGGAAGCCAGGCCTGTGGGTTTCAGGGTGCCAGTCAATAAGAAAAAGATGTTTTGGGAGCATTTTCTCCCACTCCCAGGCCCTTAAGTGAAAAATAACCCAATGGTTTGCCACCTGTCCATTTGATTTGCTCACATGTTGTGAGTATACATTGAAGATGAGGCAACAGAGGTACACCGACCTCTTCTTTCACTCTGTAAAGCACTTTCTGTTTGCCCCAAAGAGAGATGCCTCGACTACCTTTACCAACTTAAGCAGTCCTTTTTTAGGAAAATAAAACATTGAGTGCCATTGTTTTGTATTTTGCTTCCTGGGCAGTGGGAGGAGGGGTATTTGTTGAACTGGTTGGGTTGGGGAAGTTGGGAGTGGAGTTAGAAATAGCATTATCATCAGGTCTTTTTAATATTTCTACATTAATTCATCATTAGAGTCTGGGCAGAACTGCCTTACCATGTCATGATCATCGTAGTGGAAAGTACTGTAGGGGGAAACCATTGTGATAAACATTGTAGTAAGCCCCTAAAAGGCTTGCCTGCGGGGGTTCAGTTAATAATGACCTGGAAATCATTTCTCTGTAAAGTATCCTCTTTTCTATAACCATTTAAAACAGCACTGTCCAGTAGAACTTTCTGTGATGATGGAAATGTTCTATATCTGCTATTCAGTACCATAGCCACTAGCCACATTTGGTTGGATATTTGAAATATAGCTAGGTTTACTTAGGAGCTGAGTTTTTAATATAACTTAATTAGCCACATGTGACTACCATATTGGATGGCAAGAATTTAGAAGTGTAAGTTCTCATACTTCAGATAGTAATAACAATGTTTTTCCTGACCAGTCTTGATCAGAGTTTCTTCCCATTTTATTCTATCATTAGAAATTTCATTTTGGTCAGTAGATAAGGTCTGTTTTGAATTGAAGACTACTCAAAAATGGAAACCATCTTTTAAGATGAGGTGATACTCTGAAAAGTATTTGGCTGTATGCTTCCACCGAGTAATTGTTGTCTCCATTGAGACTATCCTTACAGCTTCTATTTAGCTATGGGGGTTCCCCTGCTCATTCACCTCTTTTTTCCTTCTCTGCCTTCTGGGATGTATCTCATACTATGGGTGTTTAATTCAGCCTGTTACATTTGGTGAGAAGTCTGTTCAGACTGATTTTGTGGCTTCCTCATATTAATATTTTTTGACCATATGGTTTCTAATTTCTTGTGTTTCTCTATAGAATTAGATCCTTATCCTGGTTATTAATTTGTTTGCCCTTTAATTTATGACAAAATACTTTTTCTGCATCTTTTCAATGACTTCATTTTGCCAGTAAGGTTTCTATGTTTATCTCTTTCATGTACTGTCTTTCATAGAGACTAAAGTTATTCAGCAGGCAGCAAAATAATCTACTAAAGTCCTGCCTCTCTTTTTTCACTTAAATAAGTGGGTGTAATAAAATCCAGGCTAGCTAGCTGACTAGCTCCCTGGGCAGTCTATGATAATCACAGATAGTCAATTTATTAGGCTGTTTTGCTGAATAAGCTGGTTCTAAAGGAGGCAGGGGTCAAGTCACTTGTCTCATATATTACAGTGGCTCTCTACATCCCCGAAACGCCTTCCTTCAGTAAGCAGAGTGCTTGAGTGCACCCCCTTTGACCTGCTGATATGTAGATCACAACACCTGATGCTTCCTGGAATTGCCGATTACTGTAACTGCTGCCCATCTGTCGATGAAGGAGCAGTTTCAGAACTCAGACTTGAGGGAGGAAAAGTAATTAATGGTATGTACCTTCAAGAACCCCCTCATACATAAAATAGTTTTTCTAATACTTTGGTCCATACGCACATGTGAAGAATAGAAATTTAGAAGGTTCTTCATAGTTTGTTGGGAGGGTTATGTAAAACCATGGCAGAGTTAAAGGACATGAGGAGTAAATGCTCTGGATTTTTTCTAAAAAAAGATTTCAGCACAGGCCTCTGAATTCACTAATATGCACAGCTTTTCAGGACCCTTTTCTTTGATGAAATACATTTCTTTAACAAAGTGTATTTGGAAAATAGTTCTGTCCTAAAAGAAATAGAGTTCTAAATCTGAAACCTGCAAGTGCAGAATTCATGTCTGTGCTTAAGTTAAATGATCCTTAGGTGAATCTGGAAATATTTAATGATAGAGATTTGTGTAGGCTCTTGAGTCAGGCTTACTGGATTACATTCCTACCCCTAAAAGTGGTTAAAAGTAAGACCAGATAATTTACTCTGCTTTTGTGTACTACTTGATCCAGTTATTTGGAAGTTTCTTTGCTTTATTTGCAAAGGACTATCTAATTAAAAAGATCTAATTAATGGCTAGTTGGCAACTAATAAAACTTAGAGATATTATTCCTACTAAATTTTTAACTCAAATCAAAGTGTTCTATTTATTTATTTATAAAACTAACCTTTCTTGAAGAGATTTAAGACTCAAATATTAGTTTTTTCAGAAATAGCCAGGAAGATTTAGAATCTTTAGAAGAGAGGTAATATTTAACTTTCTTGGCTACTGAATCAGATTTACTATTATGAAACCTCAGTGGGAACTAGAAGAAACTCAGTACATAGTTTAACTTTGTTCATTTTTCTCCCCAAACACACAGTGTGATGTTTTAAATGCAACAATGGGTGAACAGCTACGCCAGTTCTTAGATCAGATAAGATGCATAGTGTGGATCTTCATTAAGAGTAAAAATGTAGTAGATAGGTAGCAGTATCTGTCAGTTTGTACTATTCTCAATTTTTTAGCCGTCCCTACACCAAACATCTTTGAATGAAGCCAATAAATGTAAGCCTGAATTAGAAAAAAATATTTGCCACACAGAAAGGCATTGCCTATGTGTGTTACCTTTTTCCCCCCCTTTTAAATGAAGCTGTGCTGATGTGCTTAACATTAAGGTATGGAACATTTAAAAACTAACCTGGTAATTTGCTTACCCAGATGGGGTGAGTTTTACAATAATTGAATAGGGAGACCACTGGTTTCTTTTACATATGCCTGTAGTATTTTAGTTGAGATATGTATAAGTAGGAACATTTTTGTTACTAATAAAGCTGCTTAAACTGTTTTGGGATTGTTTGGCAGTTAATACTGCTGAGTAATGCCCTATAAAACAGTACAGTTGCATAAAATATGTTACAATAAGAATATCTAATTCAGTCCCTCATACTTGACTTTCTCATCTTTAGAGAGATCTATTCAGCTAAAATAGGCACTTAGAAATAATGCATGGTATAAGCTCAAGTCGTACATTTTCATTAGTATTTGTGGTTAAGTTGAAAGGCAACTATATGGGCTTAAATCACAGCTCTACCACTTGTAGAAAATACTGTATCTCAGTTTCTACATGGGGGTAATCACAGTACTTGCTTAATAGTGTTATGAACTGCAAATGAAATATATGTAGAGTACTTAGTGTACAGTATGAAAGCTGTCATCAAAAACAAAGTTGACAATGAGAATTACAAAAATAATGTTGTGGTTTTTGTTTTTCTTTTTTAGGAAGTTATAGAACTAACCAAAGACCTTCTGTCAACTCAACCTTCTGAGACGCTTGCAAGTTCAGACAGTTTTGCTTCTACTCAACCTACTCATTCATGGAAAGTAGGAGACAAGTGTATGGCAATCTGGAGTGAAGATGGACAGTAAGTGTAGAAAAAAAACCCTAACTGTAACATGAAATAATAAAATACAATGGTAAGAAGTTTTTATTCAGTTTTAACTACCCTATTTTAATCTTTACTTCTATTAGGCAGTATGATTTATAGAGCCAATTTGATTCTTGGGTGGTTGCCATTAATACAGTTTAGTTTTAGCTTTAGATTAAGTTTCGGGGATAAGAATGACTTGGATTCTAGAGGAAGGAAAAAACGGGACAGTGAATGGGTGTTTTCTAAAATAATATGAATTCTTTTCTCCTCAAATTGAAAATTGAGTTGAATGGCTGGTTTTTCTGAGAATTCTGTGAAGAGCATACACTGAAATCATTCCTATAAGAAATACCTTTTTGCTGGGTGTGGTGGCTCATGCCTGTAATCCCAGCACTTCAGGAGGCTGAGGTGGGCGGATTGCTTGAGGTCAGGAGTTAGGGAGCTGCCTGACCAACATGGTGAAACCCCATCTCTACTAAAAATACAAAAATCAGCCAGGTGCGGTGGTGTGTCCCTGTAATCCCAGCTACTTGGGAGGCAGAGGCATGAGAATTGTTTGAACCTGAGAGGCGGAGGTTGAAGTGAGCCGAGATTGCACTACTGCACTCCAGTCTGGTTGACAGTGAGTCTGTCGCAAAAAAGAAAAGAAACCTCTTTTCTCAAAGACATTAAAATTAAAGCACATGGGGTAGATACGTGCAAGAGACTTTCCCAGCAATATTTTGATTAGGATGTCTTTTTTTTTTTTTTTTTTTGATAAAATACAACTAACTTCAGCCACTCTTTTGTATTCTCTTTGCTAAAACAACCATTTGGTTATAGAAGTTTCATTATAGACACATGTAATAATTGTATCACTACAGTATAAGTCTTGTAGGCTGAGTACTAAACCTTTACTCACCTGCTTACAGCCATGATATCTTTACAGGTGTTATGAAGCGGAGATTGAAGAGATAGATGAAGAAAATGGCACCGCTGCAATCACCTTTGCTGGTTATGGCAATGCTGAAGTGACTCCACTGTTGAACCTCAAGCCTGTAGAAGAAGGAAGGAAAGCAAAGGAGGACAGTGGCAACAAACCCATGTCAAAGTAAGTGACTTTGATTTTTCCATTTTAGGTGTAATCTTCCCCATTTGGATACTTGAAGTAGTCTGCAGAGAGAATCTATGCATAAGAAAGTTATAATACTGTTTTACTGTTGTTTTGAAGATTAGCAACAAAGGGTCAACATTGTCTGTATAAATGTGCCTAAGTAAAGTGAAGATAATTTTGATTCCCATTTAGGCATTCAGTAAATATTAAGAAGATACTATGTACAATGAACATCTTCCCAGCATATTTTATAAGCCAAGTGCTGGGGCTACACCACAGGAGACCACTTCGGCTGAGTTTATATTTAGAGAAAAAAACTCATCATTAATGAAGTGCTTTAATAATAGAGTGCAAACATTACAAAGGGGCTATAACAGGTACTGTAAAGGAACAAGAGGTACTCAGCCTACACTTTTATTAGGGCAGATTTCTTTGAGAAAACGACATCTAAACTGAGATTTGAAAAGAATAAGAGAGAACCAAGTACAAAGCTACAAGGTGATACGACTTTGATCTGGGATTGAATTCTTTGTTATTAATAAGCACTATGACCTTGGATAAGCTGTTTAACTCTTGTTTCCTTGTCTGTAAGATAGGGGCCGTACATACATTATTGGGTGTGAGGATTCAAATGATAAGTGTCAGTAAAGCTTGTAACAGTTCTTTACATGTAGTAGTAAATTTTTTTTAAAGAGGGGGTGAGCACGTAAAAGTAACAGATCCCTGTGGTAGAAACTTGGGACTTGGAAAGTGGGTGGTCTGAGAAGAGATAAGAGAGGTAAAGTCCAGAACATAAAGAGCTTTAAGCCACTGATAACATTTTAAGTAGAGGGGATATGATGTGATCACATTTGAGCTTTAGAATGATCACTGTCAGTAGGGAGAGGCAACTGCTGCTGTGATCTAGGTATAAGATGATGGCCTGAACCCAGGGAGTAGCAATGGGAATGGGGAACTATGCAGTTTTGAAAAGCAAGAGGCAGAATTAACAATATTTTGGTGAACTTCTGCGTATTTGCCACAACTTAGTCTTTTGATTTGTCAAGAGTTTTCAAAACTTAAGTTGCTACATATTTACATTGGAATATGCAAAAATTATTATTATTATTATTTTTTTTTTTTTTTTTTTTTGAGACAGAGTCTCGCACTATCGCCCAGGCTGGAGTGCAGTGGCTGGATCTCAGCTCACTGCAAGCTCCGCCTCCCGGGTTTACGCCATTCTCCTGCCTCAGCCTCCCGAGTAGCTGGGACTACAGGCGCCCGCCACCTCGCCCGGCTATGTTTTTGTATTTTTTAGTAGAGACGGGGTTTCATCATGTTAGCCAGGATGGTCTCGATCTCCTGACCTCGTGATCCACCCGTCTCGGCCTCCCAAAGTGCTGGGATTACAGGCTTGAGCCACCGCGCCTGGCCACAAAAATTATATATTAACATAAGCATCCCAATAAAATCCAATTCTAGAACAATTGTATGTGTGTGTATATATATATATATATATATTTATGTCTTTGTCATCTGTGTAAAAAGCCATAGCTTCATGGTGGTAATATGGTACCAGGGAGTCTAGATAATGCCCCTCTTAAAGATCTTTTTTTTCATCCTTTTGGTGAGAAGTCAGTGTTAACTGAGCAGAAATTATTGGGGATTTTAGGCTCTGATCCTATTTAGAATCTTACTTAGAATGTTTTTGAAACCCCCAGGTGTTGTGTTTTGCTGAGAATTGTTAGCTGTGATTTCCCTTTGTGCATTCTTCCAATGTAGGTAAAATATTTTATCTGCACTGAATCTCTTCATACATTTTTTCTAAATGCCATACTTGTTAACTGTGTCTATTTGGAAGTAGATGAAGGCTTAGATACCCATTAATACTGAAACTCAACTTATTCCTAAAACTGGCAACAGCTATACAGAAGTAAAATAGAAAGTCATAGTTGAGGCTGGGCACAGTGGCTCATGCCTTTAATCCCAACACTTTGGGAGGCCAAGGCAGGTGGATCACTTGAGGCCAGGAGTTCAAGACCATCCTGGCCAACATGGCAAAAACCCATCTCTACTAAAAATACAAAAGTTAGCTGGACATGGTGGCATATGCCTATAGTCCCAGCTACTAGGGAGGGTGAGGCACAAGAATCTCTCAAACCCAGGAGGTGAAGGTTGCAGTGAGCCAAGAGTGTCACTGTACTTCCAACTCCAGTCTGGGTGACAGAATAAGACTCTGTCACAAAATAAAAAAATTAAAAAATCATAGTTGGAATGTTTACTTTATATGGGTAAATAGATTACACTTACATTTGAAAGCTCCCAAGGATGCTATTTAAGAAAAAAAAAAAAAAAACCTTGCTTAGTAATTCTGGGTGATTGGTACTGATTTTAATGAGTTAGTACTTTTTATTCATAGACCATTGTATATGTTTATTTGATTTTTTTTTTTCCCCCGGCACTGCCAGTGTCTTCAAGGAAGTCATTCTTGTATAATAAGTGTTAACAGTTGACATTTAACTTTTTTTTCATGCAGAAAAGAAATGATTGCCCAGCAGCGTGAATATAAAAAGAAGAAGGCTTTGAAAAAAGCTCAGAGAATAAAAGAACTTGAGCAGGAAAGAGAGGACCAGAAAGTGAAATGGCAACAATTCAACAACAGAGCCTATTCCAAAAACAAAAAAGGCCAGGTTGGTAAATCTTTTTATGACACTTTGTAAATTTGACAAATGTAACTGTTATTAACTTTAAAATGAAAAGAGAAGTATGTAGATTTTTTTAAAGTATGATTAACTCAGATATTGCATTCAGAATCCTTGTTGATGCTCAGTTTAGCTTATTGAAAAATGTTAGCCATCGTCTCTGCATAAAAATATTACAAACGAGAGAATTTATATCAGGAATTACAAAAAGTCTATGTTCTTTTCCTTTAATAAACTAATATTTGAAAAAATGGTTGCTACTTAGAGGCAGTGTGCTTAACTCTACCTGCTTTGTTAACATGCCTTCATGCTGGGCATTACTGGTAGACTTTATTTAAAAGTGCATTCAGTTTCCCTTGATACACTTATCTTTCTAAGTGTGTGTCAGGTAGAAAAAAACTGTAGCATTCATATAGGAAGTTAAGAATAAGGATAGCCTGACTTTCACCCATGTATTACTCGTCACTCCCATCAAGGTAGCCCTTCCATTGATGGACACAGCTTCTGGAAAGAAGTGCTTCCTTTTTATAAAGATGTTTATTTTGTGACAAATAAAGGCCAAGGGACTTCACAATTTAGATAACATAACAGGCCCCACTGTAAACCGCAACAGTCAGAGCTTTAATCATGCTAAAATGGCTCGTTCACAGCTGAAGTTAGGATTTGAGTTTGCAAAACTAAAATTTTGAGGTATCAGAAGGCAAGTGCTAGAGTATTAGTAAGTGTCTAATGATATTTTCCTCAACTTAGAAGTTAGAGTAAATGGCTTCCAGCATGGGACCACTTCTGTACCCATTTTTTAACACTAAACAAAGGCAATATGCTTTTCTTCTTTTAAACATTGAAACCAGAATATATTTTAATATTACTTAAAATTTGAAATTTTTTATTTTTTCCAATACTGATAGGAATGGTTTCTGTTTTCTTTCCCCTAGGTAAAGAGGAGTATTTTTGCTTCACCTGAGAGTGTGACTGGCAAAGTTGGAGTAGGAACTTGTGGAATTGCCGATAAACCTATGACACAATATCAAGATACCTCTAAATACAATGTCAGGCATTTGATGCCTCAATAATCAGAAAAACTGTTGGATTTCATCTCTGCAGGGCTTTACATTTACCTTTTTATCCTTATATTTTTCTAAAGGTAAATTATTTGTTAGATGAGTAAGCAAGATACCATTGTCGTCATTGGTTGACTTCAGTAGAATGAAACGTGAAGAAATTGCATTTGATAACTGCTATTTGTTTAACTTTTCTCATTATCAGTACCACGGTTCCCTCAAAGTTTGTTGAATAAAGCAACTTTTGTAGATGCTGTTTCATACAGCACTTAGATGAATTATTGATCTTCCTAATATCAGGAGCCTACTTAACCTATGGTATGTACTTTTTGTAAGCTGTAACTTGAAATTTTCAGATGCTTTGAACTTGACACATACTCTGGCAATTCATCGGAACACCAAGGCAGAAACACCAACCTGCTAAAGAGATCCTTTCATTTTTCTTATTTTCAACTTTAAAACTTAGCTGTCGTTCAGTTAAGCCTAAAGATAGGTTAATTGGTAAATGGCAAAGTTTGTTTTGAGGTTTTTCCTCAAAAACTTGTTTCCTAGGCCTATTAGGCCATCTCTAAAATTGATCTGTTTTATTTTTATGTACTCTTAGTTCTGTGTAAGAAACCTTAGGATGAGCTCCCTTTTCTAAGGTGTTTTTGTTTTTTGTATGTTTGCTTTTTTCCTGTTTTTTGTTTTTTTCATTTACGGCAGTGGTACCATGTTTTGGATGTGTAATGTTTATATGGGAGAACAAAAAGCTGATGTATAGCCCTGTATACAGTGTAGATACTATTTTTGTAAAAACACAAGGCTAAATTAATGAACAAGAGTACTGAATGTTTCATCATTAAAAATTTCTTGTATTTCTTGTGCATTAATCTGACCATAATTTCCCTGTATATTATGTTCATTTAGCTGTTTGTAATTTTTGTTAATTAGATCAAGTTGTCTGCATTTGTTGGTATAAATGAACATCACAGTTATCCTGAGTTGAGTTTAAGCCAAATACATGCATAGAAAAGGGTCTTCCTATTAATGGAAGAAGGTAATTTTTAGGATGTGTATTATTTCAGTTTTGTATGTTTAACTTTTATTAAATAAAGTGTTTTTAAAATCTCCAGGGTGTGTGAACAAAAGGGTAAGCTCTTTAGCTGTCAGCACTTCCAGTGATTAAACCTCCAAGTACTTGCACACAGCATTGCCATGGAGGAGAATATTGAGTGTGAGAGAAAGGTTTCAGTAAATCCTTAAGTATTCCTTCCATTAGAAGAAATCGGATCTTAAAGGGCCAACTAGGCATGTGTTTATAGGATTTTAATGGGTGTTTGTAGATTTTTGGTGGAAGGGGAAAATGTTTTTATTTCATGAATTTTAATTTTTTTAATAAATTGTAACTTAGGACAGTGGTAGGTAGAATTCTTCATCTCTCCCTTCCACCCCCTACCCCTCTCAACCCAGGAGGATCACTTTTTCTTCATATAATTCGTGGCCACAGGGTAGGACACAAAGGACAGAAGGGCACAAATTGCAGTAGAAAAAGGGCTCTTTGAAGCCTGTAAACTTCTAAATAAAATAAAGTTTCTTACTGTAACATCTTAAGAGTGGCCTTGATGGACTGCAAGAGAATCCTTTGAATTAAAAAGCAATGGGAAGAAATTTGGTGTCGTTGTGTGACCCCAGAAAATGGTTGTTGAGATTACCTTGGTGGTGTTAGAATAGTAATTCACCTGATGTTTGTGTAGGCAGGACTGTTAACAGTCTTGTCCCTCTTTTGATCCTGGGGGCCTTAGTTTTCCCAGAGGACTTTGCAGTAGGAGAGAGAAAAGGAATAAAAGTGACCTTATCAAAAAAAAAAAAATCCATTTTGAAAATAGACCTTTAGAATGAAATCAGCAACCATTGTGTCAAAGATCTAGATGTGGCCCTTTGGAAAATCCTAGTGTCAGGATGATGTTTGTGTCTGAACTAAGGCAGGACATCCTGGGGAGAATACCTGTCACAGTGTGATACTGAATTTGAGAAGATGCTCAATGAGAAGCATGATACCAACAGTATTTTACAATTGAAGGTGGTTAAGCTCTATTCTAAAATGAAATACAAACATTGACCTTAAAAAGCTTTGTTAGAAAATTTAATGTAGCGTTTTCCCCATTAAGAAAGGAGACTTGAAGCTTTGAAACTGTGACAGACTGAAATGTTAAATATTGAGTTATGGGCACCTAAGTAGAAATGGTTGCATGTAACTTACCAAAGCTTGACATTTGACTGTTGTTACCATTTCAAGGAAAGAACAGTCCTAATCTCCCGGAAATGAATAACCAAAATGTTTAGTTTTAGTAGTAATCACAGGTAACAAGTGCTATTTTAATTAACATGTAGGGAGGCCACAGAGCATATTGGAAAACAGCAAGGACTCTAGAACCAGACGAGTGTTTGTTTATTACCATTTATTACCTCTGTATTCCTCTGACTCATTTTTCTCAGCTGTAGAATGGAAAAATCTGTTTCAGTTTTAAGGATTGAGTTCAAATGTGAAAATAGCTTAAGAGTGTCTGGCATAAGCACTATAGAAATGTCTGCTATTACTCTGCAGAGTGGCAATGGTGAATTATCTGGTGTTTTTTCTGTAACTTCAACAGCAATCCACATTACAATGGATAACAATACCCATTGTTTATGATTTGAGGCATCCAATTATAACCATTATTGAAGTATTACCAAATTACCAAGGTTGTAAGATATATTTAGTATTCCTAGTTAAATGTTTGAACTAATTTGTATACTAGGGCATGTTTCTTAATGGGAAGAGGGTGAAGGTTATAATAAAAGTCACCCCTAATGCTTGTTTAAAATTAAAGAGGAATTTGTGGGCCTAGGACCAACCTTAGACTTATCCAGGCCAAGGTATGTCTGTCTGACGAACACCACAGGTGATCCTGATGTGCAACCCCGTCTGAGAACTGTTTTGTTAACTATAAAGATTTGACTTTTGAAATGAAGAAAAATTACCTTTTAGCCTAATCATGAAGATTAGGCATCAAACCAAAACAAGATGCATCAGTTATTGTAGCAACACATTTTTTTTAAAAAAATTGCTTGTTGTCACATTGAAGGGTATGTATGTTTCCAGTATGCAATTCTAATGCTGAATGTCTGCCTTAAAAAAGCAAAGGAGACCATCAGGTTAGCATAAAGGGAAATTGTAGTTTTGTGACTCTCGTATGTCTGTAGATTATAATTTTATAATTACAATTTTTATAAGATAAAAACTACCGGTTGTAAATTCAACCAAAAAAAAAATTTAAAGCTTTGATATAGCTTTTTGCTTTAACTTGGGTAGTAATTGAAATATAAAGGAAGAAAATCTATTAAAACCAATGAGGTTTTATATTTGTTAAAATCTTGATTCAATAAATATTAGCTGAATTAAGTATTTGTATGGTACTACGAAGCAATCAATTAGTATAAATGGCAATTTACAAGTTCAACAGTAAATGTAAACATTCTTTGTATCTAGGATTTTTGAGTTGCAAGTTAAACTGAATTTTTACTGCAGTGGAGAGGAAGAGCATAGCAGGCAAAATAACAGGTAATATTGTATTTTAAACAGAAAAACCCAAGTAATTGGCGCCCTTTACCCGATCATCTTTTAAAAGGCCTATATATGTGTATAGTTAGGTTCTTAAGAAGCATCTTAAGAGGTTCAGAAATCAATTTTATAGTTGGAACATTTTAATAATTTGTTTTGGCCTAGCCAAACATAAGTAAAACAAAACAAAATGGTGTTAGATTTCTGTGAGGTGTTTTAATTGCCTTTTAACTTACGTATATAAAGGTTGTTCTTTTGTGGCCTTGATTGGGGTAAAGCAGAACTGAGAATAATAGGGGTTTGTGGTAGTTGACAGCTGAACTAGCTAAACACATGAAGTTTTCGATATTTAATTAATCTTTCAGTTCCCAGGCAATAAAAACTGGAAACTTAGTTCTACCACACACCTTACCAGTTATTTAAAACAAAACCAGTATAGTCACTGGAATTATTTAAACTGTAATTTGTTTCTCCACTTAAGTCTTTTTTTTAAGAATACAGCTGAAAGAGCCATGGTGATACTCACTAGGAGAGAAAGTTGGCATTTTGTTTGAAGAGCTACTTTCTCAACTTGGGGCTGAAAGTTAAGGAGGTGGTGGTTTTGCTGGCTCAGCGTTTCCCTTTCTTGGTAAAACTGATGTGCTTTTGTTTTTTCCCCTTTCAAGCCCTGTACTTACTTTAGCAAGATGCAGTGAATTTCTGACCAGAGAAACAAAAGAATTCAGGCTTGGAGGAAACACTTGACTCCATATCCTGGGAAACTAGAGTTGAAGCCTGAGATCTGAAGCTAGGCTAGTAATCACTTTAATAGATGGTAACTGTCCAAATGTTCATTGCTCAGAAGTAGCAGGAAGGAGTAAGTATCCCTTTTATTCTTTTGCCTGGAGTTTTTCCCTCCAAAATCACCCTCAGGTTTAGTTGACCTAGGTTTCTAAGTGTGATGAAGCTACTAATTTAGAAATGACTGATGATCTTAAATTTATACTCTTCTTATAATTTTAGAGGTACTTTTACAGGTTTTGTTATATTTTTACAGTGCTATACTGTGCCCTGGTGTGAACATCTAAAATAAGTATCTCAATTATTACTCTACCAATAAAGATTTTTAAAGCATTCCCCATGGCAAAGAGCTATGAGCTTGAGGATATGGAAAAAAATTCCAAAACTACAGTAAGTTAGTTGGCAGTATCTTAAAAGAACTTCATTTAAAGCCATTTTCTCTAATTTATGACTATAGAAAGGTAAAACAGAACAGGAAGTGAAGTTATCAGCCAGTACATTTATTTTGAACTACGCTGCCTATTTAAAACAATCTGACATATTCCACAAGGAAACCAGTTTCCTGTTAGATCTGATACATAGGAAAGGAGATAGCTGCTGTTTCTCTTTCTTGGCAAAGTCAACACTAAATATTAACCTAGGGCACATTATTATCAGTGTACAATATGTTCAACTTGAGGTTAGTCCTTTTTTTTTTTAGAAAGACCAAATAATCGCTAAAACTGATGCTACATTATATAAAGCCTTCATTTAAGAAATTCTGTAGGAGGCCGGGTGTGCTGGCTCACACCGGTAATCTCAGCACTTTGGGAGGCCAAGGTGGGCAGAACACATAATGCCAGGAGTTTGAGACCAGCCTGGCCAACATGGTGAAATGCCCTCTCTACTAAAAAATAATTAGCCGGGTGTGGTGCCACATGCCATAGTCCCAGCTACTCAGGAGGCTGAGGCAGGAGAATCGCTTGAACCCAAGAGGTAGAGGTTGCAGTGAGCCGAGGTCGCACCACTGCACTACAGCCTGCATGACAGAAATTCTATAGGAAATAACAAATGACTTCTTTATTAAAGTATTACCTACCATGGAATTTTGCTTAAGTGAACCAATATTTAGAAAGTCTTTTTCTGCAAGATCTAGAGTGAGAGTAAAATTCAGGATTAAGGATGCGTTAGAAGGTTGCATTCAACAGAGAAACTAGAGAAACACACACCTTTTAATTTCCTACATCTTCCTAGATGGCAGTCGGGGAGTGGGGTGGTAAGTTCAACCTTTCAAGATAGAGGTAGTACTTATAATAGCTTTTCAGGAGGAAAAAGATTCCATGAAGAAATTAAGTAATAACCAGGGTCAGCAAATGTTGGAACTGGGATTAAAGTGTAATTAAAACACTTGCTTTTCCCACATTTTACTGTTTTGGGTTAACTATTGGGAACCTGATTTTGGTCAAGAACTTTGCCTCAATAATTCTCACTGCCTCTTAAAATTCCTTTGTAATGCTAAAAGTAGTCATTGTCGGGGAGATTAGAAAGGCATTTCTATAGGAGTTTTCATACCTATTCTAACCAGAAACTTGAGTTGCCATGACTTCAGAATCCTCTAGTCATAATGCACTATAGGTTTTACCTGTATACCTCTTTGAGACAGCGTCTCGCTCTGTTGCCCAGGCTGGACTGCAGTGGCTCAATCTCAGCTTTCTGCAATCTCCGCCTCCCGGATTCAAGTGATTCTCCTGCCTCAGCCTCCTGAGTAGCTGGGACTATAGGCGCATGCCACCACGCTCAGCTAATTTTTCGTAGGTTTTTTTTTTAGTGGGCAATGGAATTTCATCATGTTGGCCAGGGTGGTTTCAAACTCCTGAACTCAAGTGATCTGCCCACCTCTGCCTTCCAAAGTGCTGGGATTACAGGTGTGAGCCATTGCATCTGGCCTACCTGTACCTTTTAACATAAATGTCACTCAAGTGTTTTATAAATAGGGTACCCTAAATAAGGTTAGTGAAAACTAAGGTTAGTGGAACTTCCAGACTTGTTTGCAATTTGATTAATAGTGTAGCTAAAGGGATGCTCCCAAGTTATTTAGAGAACAGATCATGACAATGGCTTTGTGTCCTACCTGAAGCAGTTAGTATTATTATTAGTATGGCACATTAAACCACATGCAGTTAGGTTATATGGAGTTATCAGTCAGGCTCCTGTTGAAATTACAGAACAGGAATGGCAATTATAATTCAAACTGCTATTTGATTTGGCATTGATACTGATTTGGTAACAAAATAGACATTTAGGAGATAGTTAACTCTTTAGGTGTGGATACCTACTCATGTTTTTGCCTTCATAAAGAAGGATGGTACAAAAAGAACTCGGGTATTCTTCGTTCACAGTTTTTATTTCTTCCAATTAACTTTTGTGTCTTCAAAGTTGATTTGTCTTTTAAAAAATTAATACTTCTTACTCGTCATACAATCTACACCACCCCAAAGAAAATAAACCTGGGGAAGGAATAATTGAGGGGGCAGTTAAAATGTGCACTATAGGTTTATAACAAATGCTTTCCAGCCCATAATCCTGTACATATACAACAAAATGGCAGCACCTCAAGTTCATCTGAATGAAGGCCCAAATAATGCCCTAGGGCAAATAATGCAAAGGCCATGAGAATAATAAAACAGAAGCTTAGTCACTGGCTTCATTCAGTTTCCATGGTAGCACAGTCTTCAAACTGTCTCACACTTGGTCAAGAGTAAGCAAACATAGAGGCAGCATCTTCACTCAGCCAGTAGTAATTATAAGTGGAAGCAGAAATAATTTACCTGGGCCACAAAAATGAATTGTTTTGTCATGTTTTTCATTAAGTCCCTAGCACCTGAAACGTAGCAAATTCTGATACTGGGCTTCTAAAGGCATGCAGTTTTTCACTCACATCTACTTCAAAGAATTTCTTCCACTCAAACATAGCACAATCAGGGAAAAACTTCCAGAGGCACAGGAAGAGCACAAGAACAAGTATATGTTGAGGCGTAACATATGACCAAGATGGTACACTACATATAGAAGCAGTGAATGCTGTTAAAGTGCCACTTACAAAGGGAGAGTCTAACATTAACACACAACTCAACTGCACTGCTAAATATGGTTGTCTTTATTTTCTTTTTCCTTGCCCAGCCCTATCTAAACATAAAATAAAACTACAGGACTGAAATTAACAATCCATTAAAATCAGCAATAAGTTATGAAAATCATAAAGCTTTTTTTTTTTTTAAGTAATTAAGGGTAGTTAAATTATTTAAAGTATACAAAGTCCAAACAGCCAGGGGTAAGGTCTCCAAGAGGCCTTCCCAGGGTAAGAGAGAGGGCCACAGAGGAACTTTCGAGTTTGAAAGACAAAGGGACACATGACATCAAAGTGCAGGCTAGAAATTTCACTTAAAAGAAAATAACATTACTGAAAATATTCATAAGAGTACCAATAGCACCTGCACAGTGGGACTGTGAGGGAGAGAGAGACTGCCTGTAGGAAAATGGAAGCAAATCTTTACATTAAAATGAGACAAGTGCTGAACTTAACTATGTTAACTATGATAGTGTGTCTACAATAGATATCAGATGGTTAAAAGCTGGTAAAAGGTAATGATTCTAAAAACAAAAATAGCATTGACCTTTTTTCTACCTAGCCCAGACCTCATTCATTTTGTGCACTATAAAGAGTGAGGTGTGAGGTGTTTTATCATTATCAAATGCTGCATCAAAATAGATGATTTTTTTCCCCATGTGTTTTTCCACTATAAAAGACATCTATGTTTTTTTTATGGATAAGCTTTAAAAAGATGTCATTTTGGTTTTCAACACATATAAACAGTTATCAAAATCTGAAATAAAAATGCTGCTGTGGCTCAGACCTTGGCCTGCTAGTCTGCGTGCACAACTCTTCTGACCCACGCAGACACAGAGGCACGTGGAGCTTTTTCCTTCTGGCCCCCCAATCCATATTCATAGGCCTTGTGGGATAGAGGCTGTCATGCATGAACTGCTCCCATGTGGCCTAAGGGCAGCAGGATGGAGAGCTGGCAGTTGGGTGCCCTAGTGCTAACAATGCAGGATAAGGTTAGCTTGCTTAGCATGGAATCCAACAGAAAGCTGAGCTGCATGATGATCCCTTTCAAAAGGCTTCATGGGAGTCTCTCCTTTTGCAGAGCATGAAATGAGCTTTTTTAAAAAAAATAAAATAAAGGATTGATCATCCACAGGCTTCATGATAAACTGTCCCAGGCTGAGTTTTAATAGCTCATTACCTATCCAAGATTAATACCTGATTTTCTTGTCTTTTCATTTGAATACTTTTTATTTTGCTTTTAGGACCATAAAGCTCAGGAAGGGTTCATAACCCCATCCTTAAATGTGTCTACTCAATGTAGTATGAGCAAACTAGAAAAGCGAAAGAGGATGGCATCTCCAGTGTCCTCTTTTCAATCAACTCAAATCAAGAAAATTTCACACAAGTTTTCTGCTGCCATTAAAAATTGTGATTTTTCCAATATGAGTATTCTGAATATTTGTTCTTCTTGGGAGGCTCTGCCCCACTTTTTGCTAAGTATTTGCTTAAATACAGGTCCTCTGACCCTTTTGTTCAAGTATAGTTTAGTTTTAAAGAGGAGACTGCATCATGAACCCAATTTAAGAGATTGTTTGTATTGAATTGGCCCAGTGAATATTTTGCCCTGCACTGTTATGTCATGCTGGGTTCTATGAAGTGAATGAAAGTTTGACACTGGCACTGGAGTAACCCTCATCACTCCCAATACTCGGCAGGCTGCTGTGGTCATCAATGTCACTGATGCTGGTGGTACTTATATTGTCCACTTCTCCATGGGAGAACTCTGTGCTTTCAACATCCACTTCAATCTCCTCTGCCAAAGGAAAAAAAAAAAAACACAAAAAGAACATTAATAAGTATAGTGCACTTTCAAAAACTAACAGCATGAGGAAAAGAGGTACAAGAAATGTTAATACAACAAGCTTATTATCAGTGATCCCTGGAGAACAGAGGAATTGAAGGTGAAGAGACAGGAATATTTTTTTGCCAAGGGGAATGTCTGATATACAGTGGTGGTCTTAATTTAGGCAGCAAATTTACTAAATCCTTTGACGCCAGTCCGTCTGGACCTCCCACTAAAACCACTTGGCGTATTTGGGAATTAGTGCTTAATATTAAAAGGTCCCAACCCCCAAGTGGTTTAAAAACATCTGTTTTGCATTAAACCACAAACTAATTCTCAGTTCTGTTTATTAATCAGGGTTGCCTTAAATGGTGGGCAGGAGCATAAACTTAATATAGGCAAACTAGAAAATTTACCCATCCAGGCCTTTGGTAGTGCCATTCTACAGATAGTTCAACAGACTTCTAGGATTCATCATAAAGATCTTCAACTAGTCAGTCAAACAAGTCATTATAAAGTAGAGTTTGAGGGGTATGTCTTAGATTTAATTTTCTTGCATCAAATATAGCTTGAAATAAGGGCCTGAGACTTAAAAGTCTTCAGATTATAGTGAGATCCATTTTGGTGGTAGTATACAGACTTAAAAACCAAACGTAAAAAAAAAAAAACCACAAATAAATATTTGACTCAGTTATCAATAGATAATGTTGCTGGATGTAGTGTCTGTAATCCCAGCACTCTGGGAGACTAAGGCAGGAGGATCGCTTGAGCGCAGGAGTTTGAGACAAGCCTGGGTAACAAAGTGGGACCCCATTTCTACCAAAAAAAAAAAGAAAACCCACAAAAATTAGCTGGGTACAGTGGGTGAGCTAGTAGTTCCAGCTACTCGGGAGGCTAAGGTGGAAGGATCACTCTTGAGCCCAGGAAGTTGAGGCTGCAGTGTGCCCACATCTCATCACTGCACTTCAGCCTATGTGACAGAGTGAGACCCTGTCTCTTACAAATAAAAAAAAAGTCTTAATTGTTAAATACTAGCTATTCAATCACCAATAATATACATAAAGCAATACACATGTTAAAAACAAAAAGGAGTTAAAAAGTTGTTTTCTCCCATCAGAGCTAGAGTGAACCCAGGATTTTTCAGTTACCTTAAAACAAATTCAAAGCCTGATGTTTCACATTTGGCACTGACTTTAAGGGGTCACACTAATCACAACTGCTTTAAAAAAAAAAAAAAAGTGGATTCAGCCGGGTGCGGCCAGCACTTTGGGAGTCCAAGGGAGGCGGATCACGACATCAGGAGTTCAAGACCAGCCTGACCAATTTGGTGAAATCCTGTGTCTACTAAAAATACAAAAATTAGCCAGGCATGGTGGCACGCGCCTGTCGTCTCAGCTACTTGGGAGGCTGACGCAGCAGAATCACTTGAACCTGGGAGGCAGAGGTTGCAGGGAGCCAAGATCGCGCCACTGCACTCCAGCCTGGGAGACACAGCGACACTCTGTCTCAAAAAAAAAAAAAAAAAAGTGGATTCTTGTGAGGCCAAAAGGACAGGGTGAAGCTATTTCCAGGAATATACTTTTCAAAAGGGCTTGTTGCTTCAAAAGTTTTAGAGATTCTAGAGTTGTGTTTTTAAAATGTAGGCAGCTATCCAAATAATCTATTAATTCATATATTTGCTCTATATCCATATTGCTTCAGAAACCATTTTTCCCCGCACCACTGAACATTCATCCAACCTACAACTAGAAGATAATAACAAGGCACACTATTCAAAAGAGCATGCTGAACTCAGTCAAAACAAAGTAAAATGATGGCTAGCACAGCGGCTCACACCTGTAATCCTAGCACTTTGGGAGGCCAAGGCGGGAGAATTGCTTGAAGCCCAGGAGTTTGAGACCACTTGGGCAACAAGGCCTATCTCTACTTTAATAAAATTTAAAAATATGTTTTAAAAATTTAAAAAAAAAAAATGAGAAACTGCTTTAGCCAAGTGTACCAGAGATGTTAACTAAAAGCCCCTGTAACACTACAAAAAGGAGGTTGCCAGCTCAGGACAAGGATGGTACTTGGTAAGGTACTACTAAAGTAAGGTACACTGGGAACACTAAAAAAAATATGAGAGCTATAGTGATGAAATACACCCTCCTCTCTGAAATTTGGAGGTAGTTGGGGTGGGTACAAGAAGGAAGTAACAGGAAGGACAGCTAAAACCTAAAGACCTAAGAAGAGGTTTCCACTAGTTAGCAATAGAGGAAAGACCAGGACACCAAGGTCTGGGTTATTTCTGCTATACCTAATTCAGGGTTATTTCTGCTATACTTCACTGTTATAAATGCAGAATGTCCTTCAGGTTCTTGCTACTGCCTCTGGTAGACTTTTCTTGAAAACAGAGTGCCACACAAAAATAAACTTTTACATAGAAAATTAACAGAACAGAAAAACAAGAACTCCTAGGGTTGTGTTAAAAAGGATCAAAAAACTATTTGAAAGGCTCCTACTCACCAAATCTGGGACAGTTTGAGCATTCAAAAGAATTTAAAAGGATGACTGCAATGGATTGGAACACATTCAGTACAGCAAAACGTGAGTTCATGATATAATGAAAAACCAGTAAAACCAAAACTTGTTACTTCTGGAAGTTGCTATGGTACCAGCTCTGTTTGGGAAACTGATAAAGCAAAAAACAAGACCAAGCATTTATCCCACCTTCCCTGTATGAACTTTATTTCAAGATAACAGAAAAGTTGAGAAAATGTTTATAGAAGAAAAACAGTTAATAAATACACGAAGAATGACACAATCAGAAAACCACTATTTTATGACACCTCAATGAAATAAGGGCAATAATTGCTAAAACTATTAAGTTAAAGGCTGATACATTTATATAAATGTATTAAAATGACCTTACCTGAACCTACTGATTAATATTAAAAGTGCGACAACTAGACACAATACTGATGTAAGAGGAAGTACAAAGCACCACCTATGAAGTATTCTGCATCTGCCAACTAGTTTACAGTAAATATAAAGGACATAACATTTTTAAATGACACCATGAGGATACAACCAGACAAATCTAGGATGTGGGAAATTCTATAAGAAAAATGACTCAGTCTCTTGATGTTTAAAAAAAAGTACGTATATACACACACAGATCTATACCTATATATTCATTCATGTTTTCTCTGCCAAAGAAGTCTTTTTGAGATGTTAAACAGAAATCAGTTTTTGTTTCTACCAAAATGGTGTGGAACAGGAAAAATTATTATAGATTAATATCTTAAAAGGCACATCAAACAAATGCAATGTGGCCTTTGGATCCTGATTTAAACACACCAATGGTAAAATACCATTTTTGAGACAACTGGAGAAAATTTATCAGAGACTGGATATTAGATGATATTAAATAACATTATCTGATTTTATTAATTTTGTGGGGTATTATAATTGCATTATAATTACATTTTTAAAAATCCTATTTATTCAAGATACATACTGAAGTATTTAGGGGCAAAATAATGTTATCTGGGATTTGAGTTAAAGCATTCCAGAAAAAATACTGAGGGTGAGGGTAGTGAAAAACAGATGAAACAAGCTGACAGCTATTCAAACTGAATGGTGGGTATATAGGAGTTCATTATTCTATTCTAAGTATATTTGAAAATTTCCACTTAAAAAAGTCAAAACCAAAAAACAAAATCAGAGTCCTAAAAACAAACAAAAAAACCCTGTCATTTGTCTCATGTTTTAGAATCCTGAAGAGCTCATGAGCTCTTTTCTCCAAATGTAAGGCTTCAAATTACCAGTGTTCACCTCTGGGATCTTTTAATGTGATATGAAGCCTGATGTGGTGGGAGCTTTAGAAGAATGATCAGTAAAATTCAAACCATTCTTTTTTGGTTGACTTCTGTTCTTTAATTCTGTCAAAGACAAATATTCTAGGATAGATGGAAAGCGAAATAAAGGGTGTTGTACTTTAAAATCTACATATAAAAATTAACATCACCAGTAATAAAAACTTTGACATCATGTATCTTCCTGACATGGGCCCATCATTATTTTTTTTTTTTTTTAGACGGAGTCTCGCTCTGTCGCCCAGGCTGAAGTGCAGTGGCCTGATCTCGGCTCACTGCACGCTCTGCCTACCGGGTTCACGCCGTGCTCCTGCCTCAGCCTCCCAAGTAGCTGGGACTATAGGCGCCCACCACCACACCTGTCTAATTTTTTGTATTTTTAGTAGAGACGGGTTTCACCATGTTAGCCAGGATGGCCTTGATCTCCTGACCTTGTGATCCACCCACCTTGGCCTCCCAAAGTGCTGGGATTACATGTGTGAGCCACCGGGCACAACATTGCTTCTGTGATATTCCTTACACCAACTGTATACCCTCAATCTAATCATTTGAAAACATTAGACAAACCCATATTGAGGGACATTATATATAATATAAATACATAAATTATATTTTTTTCAAGAAAAAAAACAAAAAGTTTAATAGCCCACACTGGCTCTGCTAGACAATATTATGATTGCATAAAACCTACAATGTTACACTGTTGGCTAAAAAGAAAGCAAATACGGTGCCTCCCAACATACCCTCCCTAAATCCAGATACAGAGATGTTTAGTATTTCATTAAAGAAGAGGCAAGTTGCCTACCTCGCTCTGAATCAGAACGATCTGAAGAAATAGTTGATCCAATGCTGTCCATTCGTATTCGTTCCATCTCCTGAGGACCCTGCAGCTGTTCCAGTCGCCACTTTAAAAATCTCTGTTCTCGTTCCAAATTCTCAAGCTGGTGCTGGCTCTTCCTTTCAGCTTCTTCAAGTTTCTGAAATGATGAAATGATTTTTACATTTGTGTATAGTCCAGTACAAACAAAAAAACTGATTCCTTCTTTGGCAGAGAAAACATGAATGAATATACACGTGTGTGTGTCTGTGTGTGTGTGTGTATAAAAATACATAAATACATTTTTAAAGCCTCCAAAATGAGAATGCATATAAATACATATTTTGAAAAATGAAAAATAGTTTTGTCTTTACTTTTGTGTGTATGTAATGAATGTTATGTTACTGAACAAGATGGACTTCTAAAAGTCTGTAATCTCCACAGAGAAACTTCCTCTGTAGTGTGGTATTTGATGGAAAAATACTGAAGAATACAGCCAAATGAAGTCATCTCCACCAGAGGGCACAACTGCCTGCCTTCTGAGTATGAAGAGGGTAATTGTTATTTTCCTAGTGTTCCCAGCTCTTCAAATGGCCACACTGTCAAAACAATTTAGTTTAATCAGGTTATGTTGTTCCCATCAGATTAGCTGATAAGTTTTTAGAAAGACTTCTCTTGAGGTCAGTTACTAAGGAGGGCATGGTGAACTAGCTGATGTATATGAATAGGAATCAGTGCTAATAATTAAACCAGAACCGAGTGAATTGTGCAAATCTGAAAGTAAAAATTCTCACCTTAATGTGTGCTTTGGCTTTGTTGAGCAAACCAAGTGTTGTGTGCCTGGTGCAGTCTGGTCCTAGTGGAATCAGAACTTTTAAGCGTTCTAAACAAAGGCGCAGATGAGCTCGTCTAAGAAAGACAAAAAGTCAAATCAGCACAGTCTAGATATTTCACTAGAAATATCATAAAATCTATTTTAAGATAAACAATAATTTGCATCTATTCAGTCCATAGGATAGATGTTACACTCCTAATTCTCCACTTTCAAAGAATGTAGGGGTGGCTGCATTTCAGTCTCTGCTATTTCTGTTTAGACAACAGTCACTTTAGATTATTATCCCCAATGGTAATCTCTGTCAAGATGGTTTATTTAACTCACCCCATAAACTGTCTCAACTGTATAATATGGAAGTGTGAAAACATACCAGGACAATTGTATTTGATCTTGAATAACTAAAACCACAGGCGAGAGGAGAGGTTTTCAGCTGTGGTACCCCAAGGGAGTATAAAATGCTCACAAGTTTCTATTTCCTCCCTCCCACCTTTTACTTGTTTGCACATGTGTATGTGGACACACACACACACCGTACTTCTCTACAACTGTAGCCATCCTACAACGTGTTACATGTTGTTATATATTAGTTTGAACCATATGAAATTTCTGATATTCAACCACTTTTCACTTATAAAAATGGTGATTTCTTATACTCCAAAACAAAAGAAAAAGCAAAATTCTGTGATCAGCTAGGGTAGGATTAGACAAAACGTATGTCCTGTGGTCAATTCTAGCCACAGAAATAACCCAGAAAATAATCCCCTGATTCTTACCTAAGTGTGCTAGCTTGTTAGCTTAATTTTTTTTTATTTTTCTCTCTTCTCTCTCTCACTACCTGCCTCCAATCCACAAGGACAACAGGTGACAAAAATTACTTACTGAAAGTCATTGCATTCTCTAATCTACCCTTCCTGTGGGAAAGTTGAGGGAAATTTCTCCTAGAAATGATAGCAGAGAACCTCATGGATTTACCTTCCCTGTGCCCTAAAAGAACTATGATCATGGTGATGAGAGAGTTCTGAGTATTTAACTTCATCCTAAAACAATACTAGTCCACATCTTTGGTCCTGTGTTTCATAAGGGATAAGGTAATCCAGCAGTTAACAGCATATCTGAAAAGAAAATCCACAAATAATGTTCATAGTTTACCCCTCCTCCTTAAGGACCTATAATTGAACTTTCAGTAACTGTCTTAACTGCGTCAAGAACAAAACACATATCCTCCATTCTCTTCTGAAAGAGGACCAAAATGGTTTTGCTAATTCACACACCAAACTATGTGCTTTCTCTGTCTTAATAGACAAGAAATAATGTCAAGTGAAATTCTCAAAGGCTAGCAATTTGAAAGAGAGGTAGGAGAAGGCAATAAGCAGCCAATTATGTCATGATAAACAAGGGTAATGAGGTCAGAGGTTTGGCTGATGAATTAAGATTCTTTTAGCACCTACTAACCTAACTATAGTTAAAGATCTGACAGTATTTCCATTTCAAATTTCTTTATTGAGTTCAGTACCTCAAGTCTAATATTTGGGTCCAGGCTGAAACCTGACATAAGTGACGTGGATAAAGGAATCCCTAAATTAAAAGTGTATCAATGGATTCTCCTTAATGATATTTAACAACTTCAAAGTCACTTTCCTCCCCTGCTATACTACTCAAATGCATGGAACCTTTAGCTAAATTTTTATTTTTAACTAGAAAATTTCTTAGGTGAGGATTCTCATGTGACCACAGTACTCTTGCTCAGCAGATCAAAAAAAGCAAACAAACAGCGACAACAACAAAACACTGGAGTAAAAAGTGCCTTTAAACTCTTCATTAAGATTATTATGGCAGCCGGGCGCGGTGGCTCAAGCCTGTAATCCCAGCACTTTGGGAGGCCGAGATGGGAGGATCACGAGGTCAGGAGATTGAGACCATCCTGGCGAACACGGTGAAACCCCGTCTCTACTAAAAAAATACAAAAAAATAGCCGGGCGAGGTGGCAGGCGCCTGTAATCCCAGCTACT
>NW_012121265.1:8935862-8946851 GCF_000951035.1 Colobus angolensis palliatus
AGGCTGAGGCAGGAGAATGGCGTAAATCCAGGAGGCGGAGCTTGCAGTGAGCTGAGATCCGGCCACTGCACTCCAGCCTGGGCAACAGAGCGAGACTCCATCTCAAAAAAAAAAAAAAGATTATTATGGCATATAACAACTGCACTCATATAATATGACTGGAGTGTGGAAACAGAGACTGGCAGCTACACTAATAGACATTCCATCTTTAAATTCAGTCTTCTAAAAAAACTCAACAAAGCAACTAGTAAAGTTAAGCACATTACCACAAGAAGACCTTGTCAATTTTGTTCGAATTAACTCCAAAACTTCAGTATATGTAACAATTATCTTGTATTTTTCAGTTTTTAAGAAACTTCAAAATGGGCTGGGCATGGTGGCTCACGCCTGTAATCCTAGCACTCTGGGAGGCTGAGGTGGGCGGACTGTTGGAGGCCAAGAGTTTGAGACTAGCCTGGACAACACGGCAAAACCCCATCTCTACTAAAAATATAAAAGTCAGCCAGGTATGGTGGCGCATGCCTGTAATCCCAGCTACTCGGGAGGCTGAGGCACGACAATTGCTTGAACCCAGGAGATGGAGGTTGCAGTTAGCCGAGATGGCGCCACTGCATTCTACCTGGGCCACAGAGTGAAAATCTGCCTCAGGAACAACAGGAGAGGGAGGGGAGGGGAGGGGAGATCAAAATGATTCTGTAAACTTTCATATCAAGGAAAAGAAAGGTGAGTCTATTTTCCGTTTTGTGATACTTGCTAAAACCTAGAATGAAAATAACTAACATATTAAAATTTTTTCTCTCTTTAATCATTCCATGTATTTATTACATGGATTTTACGTACTCAGCACTGTTTCAGATACCTGCTTGAGAAAGAAAAGTAAAAAAGAAATGTTAACTTTAAGAGTTTACATTCTAGACTACAGAAAGAAACATACTGTTTTGTATCATTTGGTCCACAGTGAATGAGTCATACAGATATCAAGGACAACAGAATTTGAATAAATGGAGAGATTATAATCAGAGGAGGTAGACTTGAAAAAGAGGTTGAAATTTGACTTTGGACTTGAAGAATATTGAATTTGTCTGTGAAAAAGCGAGGATTCTCTAGGTAATTTAAAAAGTAAAGGACCTAAATTTATAGACTGGGAGCAAGTTTAAACATAAAATTTTAAATGCCTTATTTTCTCTCCTTCAAGGGAAAACAACTGAGCTGGAATTCTATAAGGAAATAATCAGCTAGTTTCAGCTGTCTGAGGATCTGCATTGCACTGACAAATCAGGAGGTACCCAGACCAAAGTTTGAAAAATGCCTAAATGAACAGGGAAGGCAGAATGCTCTAAAAGATATTTTTTATTAGCCACTACTGAACATTTATTGTCAAATAATTATTCATCTGCTCTGAGATACAGTTTACACCAAGAAAATACACCCTGAGATCTCTCACAAGGGCCAGTGATGCCATTCTTCATATTTTGTAAATACAGTCCTCCAAAACTGATATTAATATGGAGGATGAACAGTGAATTATTTCCTCTGCTCTTGTGGAGAGAGGTGTACCTGTGGAAGATAAATGTCATTTCCTTAAGTTTTTGTATTTAAATGTAACAGGCATTTGGAGAGTAGAATAACAAATGGTTAATGGCAGTTGAAGAACAGCAGCTGACCAAGAGGGAGAGTCCCATCCAAATAATACACACGGTTACCACATGTCCTTAGATGCCACTTAGGTAAATGTACCCTTCCAAGAGCAATGGATGTCCTGTAACTGTAAACTGGAAAGAGTTAAATCAGAAAAATCCATTCTCCTCAATGTGTAAGTTTTTTTCTCTCCCACAAATTCTTAGAACAGCAATTGTATGGCAAAATTATTCTTCCTTTTCAATGGTGCTGCTCTCCACCCTTTCCCCTATAAGTCTCCCTGTTGGTAACCAGATTGCAAGCTTAACCACCAGTGACCTAGAAAGGCGTATCTTTTGATGCCATCTGGTCCTTTCTTTTCTTGCCTTCATTCTCACGTGACTGGTAGCTCAAGAGCCTCCTGTATGAGGTTGCCAAATCATGGATGCTGTAAGACTTCAGGGGAAGGAAAAAGGACAAGCAATAGAAGAAAAAAGCTTGGTTTGATTTGAAAATCCTTATTCACGGGCTGGGTACGGTGACTCATACCTGTAATCCCAGCACTTTGCGAGGCCGAGGTGGGCAGATCTTCTGAGGTCAGGAGTTCGAGACCAGTCTGGCCAACATGGTGAAACCCCGACTCTACTAAAAATGCAAAAATTAGCCAGGCATGGTGGTCCATGCCTGTAATCTCAGCTACTCGGAAGGCTGAGGCAGGAGAATTGCTTGAACCCGGGAGGTGGAGGGTGGAGTGAGCTGAGATCACGCCACTGCACTCCAGCCTGGGTAACAGAGCAAGACTCCACCAAAAAAAAAATCCTTATTCACTGAGGAAAAAAATTGCAACTATCATATGATGATGTTTTTCAAGTCTCTAAGGGAGAGAAGAGCTGACAGACAGAATAAGGATTCATGAAAGGCATGGTCCTGCACCTCTAGTAAAAGAAGGGAAAGAAGGACGGGGAAAGTTAAGGCTGCTGTTCTGAATATTATGATGAACACCAGACAAACAGCAAGTAGAAAAAACCTGGTACTGAAACATTTATAGAACTAGATTTAATGGAAACTGATTTTTTAAAACATTTAGCTCCTTGGTAGACATTTACTTTACTTTAACACATACCTTTTTAAAAAAACATGAACAGCTAATAAAAACTGTAAAACTGAAACCTTTCCTATTTTAGCATGAATTATAGTAAAACAAAGTTAGAATTAAAGTACTGCGGCAGGAAGTGCCCTGTGAGAAAACTGGAGTTGCCTTGCTGAGAGGGAGGGGGTTGGAGAATGAAGAGTTCCCAAAGTACTTTTATTTTCAAAGACACTTTGAGTTCTGTTTTAAAATGAGATTTTAAAGTGGGTTTTGCCCAGGGAAAAAGGTAATTCCCAGCCACTAACCCTGTTAGAGAGAGGAGTCCTATCAAAATTAACCACACCTTCAAAAAAGGGCAAGCCCCTTGTGGGATAAAGAACAATTAGAGTCTGTTTGGCTTTTATTTTGGAAGACTGGGATCATTTTTCCCTGAAGGAACCAATGCTCCTTTTGATTTCAAACTCTGCAACCTCTACTGCCAAACTGATGTACCACAGAACATGAAGGGAAATGATTTTGCTATAAAATGGCTCCACTAGTAGCTGTGCTATTTTAAAGCACAGGTATATCAACTATAGGAAGCGTACACTGTTGTGGGAAAAGAGAGGAAAGAATACCCTTTCAGAAACAAACTCTGAGTATCATTTGATGATGTTTTTCAAGTAGTCTTTAAAACTCTAATGCCCCTGTCCAACAATAATAAATCTAACCCCTGCCTGGCCCCACAGATGATCCAGTGGCAGATGCCTTTGGAGGCATGGTCCTTCATTGGAACCTGCTTATCTTTCATTCTTCCACTATAGGATACCTAGACTTTACCAGGTAACTAAATCAAAATGGAAAGCAAGTCAAGTGATGGAGACAGTGCTTATATTTTCCTCTCTGCTCAATGTTACGTAATAGGCTATGAGTCCTCCCATGAGCCACATTATTTCAAAGCTGCAGTGGCTTGTGGCCAGGTTTCCCAACTCCCAACACACCCTCCTGCATGTGACAGCAGCTAGCTACTTATCCTACACATCCTATATACCAAAGTGTCTTTAAAACTTAATGTGTTGAGAATCTTCTGAAAACCCAAATTTACCCCCCAAAAAAACCCTGCCTGCCTGTTTTCCTAATGAAAAATGACATTAAAAATGGATCCTGATATATCAAAAGCATATCATGGCTGAGTTTTATTTACTAAAACATGTACGATCATATTCTGCTGTTCAGCTTATTCTGTTCATGAAATAAAAAAGCTAAACAAAGGCCGAGCATGGTGGCTCATGCCTGTAATCTCAGCACTTTGGGAGGTTGAGGCGGGCGGATCACGAGGTCAGGACATCAAGACTACCCTGGTTAACACAGTGAAACCCAGTCTCTACTAAAAACACAAAAAATTAGCCAGGAGTGGTGGCACGCGCCTGTAGTCCCAGCTACTCAGAAGGCTGAAGCAGGAGAGTCGCTTGAACTTGGGAGGCAGAGGTTGCAGTGAGCCGAGATCACATCACTGCACTCGAACCAGAGTGACAGAGTGAGACTCCATCTCACAAAAAAAAAAAAAAAAAGCTAAACAAGCTATTTCTACAAAATGGCATTTGATAATTGTATGTTTCACCTACAACTCATATATTATCTAATACACAGTAAATAAACAGACTATTAACTCCCAGGTAGTAACCTGGCAAGTGGCATGTCCCTAGTGTCAGATCTGATTGTGGTAGTCATGGGACTTAATGATGACAGAAATAAAAACTTAGGAAAATAGCTGGGACTCTCTTCTCACTTTGCAAAAAGAAGCAGCTTTCACTTAGTCTTAATTGGTATCTTATAAAATAATCAAACAGAAATATTAAGTGTTATTATAAAGTTGCAAATTATACAAATTACATATAATATATAATAATATAAATTATTCTGTCACATTGTCAGCCTCAGCATGAAAGGGCTTATCTGTATACAAATAAGAATTAAAATGGTTGAGATGCATGTTACTCATTCTTGGGAGACTTTTTAAAACCACTTTCTTTCAATAAAATCTAAATAGTTTTTAGCATAGGCTATATATACCGCTAGAGGTATTCAACACTGAGCCAGAGGATATTTGAAGCCACAGGGTTATACTATCCTTTCCAGAAGTCCTAATTTTTTTTCAAAAATTTGGAAGAAAAACATTGTATATAAAAACAAGCACAGATAATACAAAATATGGTTTTAAAAGAAGACTTCAAATTTCATATTATTTCAGGCAGGTTGAGTATTCCTTATGTGAAATGCTTAGGACCAGAAGTGTTTTGGATTTCTCATTTTTTTGGATTTTGGAATATTTGCATTATATTCAGCTGAGCATCCTAAATCCAAAAATCCCAAATCTGATACGCTCCAATGAGCATTTCTGTTGAGAGTCATGTTGACACTCAAAATGTTTCAGATTTCGGAGCATTTCAGATTTCTGGACTCGGGGTGCTCAACCTGTACTACATCCCAGGATCTCCAGGAATTTATGTTCAGACTGCTAGAGCAAATCACTACACATCACTATAGACTTTGGAACATCATTTTTGACTCATCGCTGGGACTACGTCTCTCAAAGGTTTGAAGAGGGAAAAAGAAGGGACAAGGGAGAAGGGAGAGAAGATATGGAAGAGAGAGGAAAGGGAGATGTAAACTAATGATGACAAAATAGTAGCATATTCTTTCTCAAACTACACAGATTCCACATAGGCTGAAATGTTATTTAGTCTTTACAACTCAGAAATATGAAGAACATGAAGTGACATTCAGTCAATAACAATTATCATCGGTAAACAACAGTGCCCTGTTATACCACTGAGCTAAATGCTGTAACGATTTTTCAAGTTGTCAGTAATCTTTACCTGTTTGAAGACTATAATTTAGTCCTCTGCCTACCACCTTTCCAGCCTCATTTCCCATAACTCACACCCTTGCAAACCTCTTCCATAACCAAATGTGCTTTTTTATACTTGCCAATTTCTCTACCTGGAATGCCGGTCTCTCCAAATGTCCACCTGGGGGGCATCTAACTCATTTTCAGGCCATGGCCAAACAATTTCTTCCACAAGATCATCCTAGGGATACTCCTTCCTCAGATAATACTTGATTTTATACTAATCACACTGTATTTCAATTGAGACTGAAGCCATACTTTCAGTCATTTCTGTTTTCCAAATAAACAAAATGACTGGCACACAGTGGGGAGGAGAGATGTAATATTTCTAGTGGATGTCTCTGGGACTCTTTAACTCACCAAAGTTGAGGTAACAATCAATACTAGGACCTCCAAACAGTATAATCAGATGCCAGGCTAGCATTTGTGAGAGATCTGTTTATGAATGCCAGAACTCTTAACTGTTTTTTTGTTGTTGTTTATTTTTTGTTTTTTGTTTTCTGGTGCAACTGAAGTCACCAGCAAATGTTAAGGTGCACACCACCAAAGATGTCTACATGTAGAGTAACCAACAGTCTCCAACTTAACTCTTCATGAGAGTCAACACTTTTTTTGTTTGTTTTTGAGACATAGTTTCACTCTGTTGCCCAAGCTGGAGTGCAGTGGCAGGATCTCGGCTCACTGCAACCTCGCCTCTCCGGCTCAAGCAATTCTCCCACCTCAGCCTCCTGAGTAGCTGGGATTACAGGCGTGTGCCACCACGCCTGGCTAATTTTTTTATTTTACTAGAGACAGGGTTTCACCATATTGCCCAGGGTGGTTTTGGACTCTGAGCTCAGGCAATCCACCCACCTCAGCCTCCCAAAGTGCTGGGATTACAGGCATGAGCCACCGCATCCGGCCAACACCTTTTTAAATAGTGAAGCAGAGTTTAAGAACTGCAGCTTTAACAACAGAATGACTTTATCAAAGTGTTTACAGTGATAGGGGCCTAGGACTAGGAAAACAGAAAAGAAACAGCTAAGAAAACCAAGGTATGAGAAGGGAAAGTCCAGAAAGAAATATTCCATAATGCAAAGAAGAAAAAAATTAAATCAACAGTTCTTAGTCCCATGTGATAAATGAGAAACTAGTGTATGCATAGGCTTACAAGATCCATGGACTGCTTGCTAAGTTGAAGACTATAGTGCAGAACATATAAACAACTATTTTTTTAATTATCCTGCATTCACGTCTAAGGAAGACTTCATTTTTGACAGCCTCATTTGAAAAAAATAATAATAATTAAATCTTGTTCCAGAGGCATTTGTTCTTGACTGGAACTCCCACAAGGAACCCAGTCTCCAAAGTGATTTAACAGAAATTGCTCACTTGACATCCATTCTGTGCTAAATTTAGTTTCTATGCATACTTCCAAAACCCTCTCTTATCTGTTTATAAGGATTTAGTTAAAAAGAAAAACTTGATCATTCATTCACCATATTTCTTCTTTGGTCACACAAGAACTTTCTGTATTCCAAGTTTCAAAGTCTGGGAAATAGGGCTACATCACTGGAGAAAACAGTGGCAATTTGTTCTAAATACAAAATAGCTTATTTTCCTTTGGCAACTTTCCAGGGGTTTGGGTGGACGGAAGGGATACTCCTCTCTAGAGAGATCAGGCTCTGAACTTGGACTACTGTCAAAACTTAGCCATCGATGGGAGAGAATATTTTTTTAATTATCTTTCACATCAATTTGGAAACTGATTAAAGATTTCTGCCTTATTAACAGTTTTTCTACTCTTTAGCCTTTTGTTGGTGTTCATCCCTATTCTGGCAGCCCCCATTGGCTGATTTAATGGTACCAAGGGGCTGAGAAGTGTTGCTGTCCAAAAGAAAAAGCATTCTCTCACAGGGACTGGGAAGGCAATCTGCAATCACAACAGTAGCTACTTGTTAATTTTCTATTTGAAACACAGTGATGTCAATAGTATTGTACCCTGCCAGCCACCATGGGGTAAAGTACATTTTGAAACCAAAACAAACTTCCTACGTGCTGGCAAGTGAGATCTGAGACACAGTGATAACGTTCTATAAGACACTGACCTAGTTTTATATACAAAATGCAAGAATTAAGTCTACTCTTCTATGAAAGTTTAAATCCAACTCTCACAGCTCTATTCCTACCCAGAGGCCAGTATAATTGCTTTATTATATCAAATTATTGTCCAGGATGGAAGAGGGAAATGATGAAATACTGTTACTGATCTCTAATTAAAATGGTGATCTTACATAGCACAAAACAGCACATTTAAAGAATGCTTTGTAATATAGCTGTTCATCTAGAAGCATAAAATGAAAATAGCAAAGCACCTTTAAAGATGGCCCTACTAATAAGATGTGAGTTGTAAAATAGCTCATTTTAAGGAGATATATTCATGTAGGAGGAAAGACATTTTATTAAATGGAACAGGAATAATCTGACCCAAGAATTAATTCACCCTGAAAGGCGAATATTCGTAATTTGTACTGAACATGAGTAACCTCAAATAGAGAGTTAAATGATTAAAAGTGGTAACCATGCTTACTACTGGCAGATGGCAAATGATTTGGCATTGCTGGACATCTGCCAATCCAGTTAAGCCAGCCAGGAATTATTTTTAAAGTCCCATTTTAGAAAAATTTTCCCAAAATCAAAATGCAGTTTGTTTTTTGGTGAGGAGGAGATAAAATTTGCGGTAGAAAAAGGGTAACAAAGTGAACTGTTGGCCAATGTGTATGTGTATGTGGTGGTGGTGGTGTCGTTAACAACTGAGGCATTTACAGGCCATTTGCAACCTCTGGAAAAATAAAATTCACAGAATTCAAAATATGCCATAGTCCCTAATAATAATAATCAATGATCGATGTTTTGGTATGTCTTTTTATTTCTAAATTACTTAATTGTTCTGAGCTCTCTTTCATTATACTATATCACCTTTTTTTTTTTTTTTTTTTTTCCCCTGACCACAAAGGACCCAACTGAAGAGTAGTTTTTGAGAGTAACTTTTGGAGGCAGCCTAGCATAACACAACACCTGGCACCAATCCTGGGCATGCTGTCCTCTGATAAGGCAGAAATTTTCTCAGTGTTATAGTAGGGCACTTACAGATTAGCACTTTTAGGCAGATAGAAAGTGAACATGCCCTAAGAGCTACTTTATTTTTTAAAACCCTTCTGAAAAGGGAAAGGTGGTTTGATAGATTAACACCAATTACAATTATCTCCTCTTTATCAAGTAAAAGACTGGGTTCAAGTTATATCTGGGTTGCAACATTACACTGTGTGACTTGCTTCTATTTATATTTGTCTAAATCTTAGTTTGACTCTCCTCTAGAAAAGCCCAGGAAAAGATTAAATAAGAGAGGAATCAGAGCTCTAGTATTTATTTTATGATTCCAGCCTCAGCTCAATACCATTACAGTTTTCTAAGGACTGCTACACAAGTGCTATTATTTTCATTTCATCAATAGCTCAGGAGAACAGCCCTGAAAAATCTATACAGTTCCACAGATTTGAGAAAAGAAGGAAGAGCCAGGCGGAGGGGAACATGTTTCATTTTGTTACCATTGCCAATCAATAATTTAGTTGTTCATCAGGCAGGTTGTGTGGCTCTCTTGCCTAAGTATATTCCAACAGCAAGAACATATTGACCATTACTCCAACTAAAGAAGCCAGTAGAGTACAGAGGTTACATTTTCCAGTCTTGGCTACATTTCCTTTCAGATACTGCAGGATGAAAGTTCTAAAACATCTTTCAGGATCACCAACAACTGTTAACTCACAGAACAAAGGCCCCAACAACTGTTAACTCACAGAACAAAAGGCATATGAAGGATACTTGGACACGGTGGAAAATAAGACCCAACATATATTCTGTATTTTCTTCTAAAACATCAATATTTCTTGAACATTGCAAACCAGCAAACCCATATTCCCTCATTCATCTGACCCAATATATGCTAGCAGTAAATTCCAACTGTTTTCAAGGAAGTCCTAAGGGCCCATATCACCAAATTGCTTCTTTAAGAAAAATCATTTTCCATTATAAAAATAGCAGTCTTGAAAAGTCAATCAGCTCTATCTAAATTGTTATGTATACAAATGTTTTAACTGCAAAGATGGAATTTCTAATCAAAAAAAGAACCTTATTTAGAAAAGAGTGATTTTTTTTCACAGCTTTGTCGAATACAAGCTGTTCTGTAAAGGAGTAATTGTGAATCAGGCTGGAATAAAGTGAATCAAGATAGAAAAACCCTACAAACATTACAATTCTAAAGAAAAATGACATATTTGGTTGCATCAATGGTCCAAATGCCAAAGAGTTCACTTTTGACAATGACACCAACAGATGGCTCAGAAAAAACTATGATGGCTGTCCTCCATGACAGTAACCAATGTATTACAGAAACATATGCCTAACATCTCCTTACTAAAGCCCAATAGCAACATTTAATCAAAGAACTGATCTAAACTTGGTTTGATTTTATTTCTATTTTTATTAGGGTAGTAAGATAGTTACCACACATTGTATTAAGATTTTTTTTAATTTGAGAATTCCTCTTTTAAGATTCAAAGGGAACAGACAGCCTCATTTTAGTCATTATGATTTTTGAAGAAGAAATCTAAGTGTACCTTTTCCTAATTTCTGGGTTTCTCCCTTATCTTAATTTAGCCATTACACTTCAACGTTAGAAAACCTCTATCTTTCTCATTTAATTTTAGATTTTAAAGGGACGGCTTTGCTCTAGTTACTTCAGGATAAAAGTATCAGAAAATAATGCATTCTATGAAACACAGATTTTTCTGTGATGGCATAAAATCCCCTATCAACCTCAGTTTTTAGGGAAGCTTACAAGAGATAGGTTATGGGTTAAAATTTTTAAAAATCAATAATCACGGGCTGATGCACTAAAGCAGGCAGAAAGTTTAAAAAGGCACAGGATTTCCCAAACATCTTGCTTGGGCTTCTCTATTAAAGGATGAGAAGCACTCAGATAAAATACAATGTACAAGGTGAAATACATGATCTCAAAAGTTACTAGGCTCTTCATCATATAGGGCCTACTAGAATAAAGTTGACATCTTCAATAGTACTCCAAAACAGAATGACCTCTAAGAAATTATGGAGGGCTGGTTGGGCGTGGTGGCTCACGCCTGTAATCCCAGTACTTTGGGAGGCTAAGGCGGCCAGATCACGAGGTCAGGAGATAGAGACCATCCTGGCTAACACAGTGAAACCCCGTCTCTACTAAAAATACAAAAAAATTAGCTGGGCATGGTGGCTCACGCCTTTAATCCCAGCACGTTGTGAGGCTGAGGCAGGAGGATCCCTTAAGCCCAAGAGTTTGAGACCAGCCTGGGCAGCATAC
>NW_012121265.1:8946901-8957414 GCF_000951035.1 Colobus angolensis palliatus
GAGGTCAGGAGATAGAGACCATCCTGGCTAACACAGTGAAACCCCGTCTCTACTAAAAATACAAAAAAATTAGCTGGGCATGGTGGTGGGTGCCTGTAGTCCCAGCTACTTGGGAGGCTGAGGCAGGAGAATGGCATCAACCCAGGAGGCGGAGCTTGCAGTGAGCCGAGATTGCACCACTGCACTCCAGCCTGGGCGACAGAGCGAGACTCTATCTCAAAAAAAAAAAAAGAGAAAAAAGAAAATTATAGAGGGCTAAGGAATTGGATGTTCAGTTATCCTTATTTACTTAGAGGTAATGATAGATTGATCTGTCCCAGTTAAGGCTTTTGGTTGTTTTCACAAGACATTTGGGCATTCACCAACATTGCCACCACAAAAAGAGGGAGAACCATTGCAGACACTCCTTCATAGAAAATACAGCCATTAAAAATGACACTGTATTTTAGCTGTCATCAGAGACATACCAGGAAAGCAACTGTAAATTAATAAGAAGGTTGTATCACATTCTCCAAAGGTACTCTCAGGCCTGTATCTATCTTATCCATGCTGAAAAGCTGCAAGTTCACTTTCACCCCAGAGTAGGTGACAACTATAACAATTAAAAGAGCAAAAATGACTCAGATGTACTATTTCTCCTGAAAGCCCTTTTAAACACACTGAAAACATGATAAAAACCAATTATGGCAAACTCCAAGAGAGAACCATGCAGAGGAATAGCCACTCATGTCTAAGCTGTTCATATTAGCTTCAGCCTGGGATAACCCCTGCTATGAGTTTACCTCAACTCCCATCTCAAACACACACAACTTAGCACTTAATTATATGCTGCTTATAGAAGCTTATAATATCTTTTGTCTTCTACCTAGACTACAAGTCTCCAGAGCAGGGCTTAGGACTTCTACTTCTTTTATCCTATCCCCATTACCTAGCATACAGTCAATGCCTAATACGTGCTTGTCAGTTGATTTGTAATTATCTTTAGAAGTCCTCTGTCAGTGTTAGGATCTATACCACTTCAAATGAACTCCCATTTCCACCAAAAATTTCAAATCAGAAAACATCATCTTGGGGTATGTAAGACTGTCAAGAGACATCAGCATAATTACTCATTACTTGTAAGTCACCCTAGATTGATAATCAAAGGAAGTTCAAAATAAATCCTAAATTTTCAAGATCAAGTAATCAAGGAAGTTTGAAACAAACCCTAAATCTAAATTTTTAACATATTTCTTTATTCTCTCATCTAAAAGTGCAAAGGGTGAGGAAGGGAAGAGAGTCAGAGAGTGGAGCCAAATTGTACTTTATTGAAAACAGTAAAACTGTTGTTAAAAGATAAACAATTCTTAACTATTATTTATTCCTAACCACTGTTGGGCCTGTACTAGCATCTAACTCTGCCATACTCAAGAGCTCTACCAAAATCTTCACCTGCCAAGAAAGATGTGTCCATTTTGCAAATCGAAGGTGCCAAACTCAAACATATGTTTGAGCTCCAGCTTTTCCATATCCGAACTAAAAAATCCTAAATAGAAGTAGAATACAGTTCTCTATACCATTTCTAGAAAACATTTCTCCATTGAGGACCACCATTTGAAAAAACAAAATTTTTAACATAAAGCACTGAACAGCAGTAGCCTCAAGCTAATGTTTAAAAATCAATTTTTTTCCATTCCATTCAACTATTACTAAACATTGTTGACTACAATTTTAAATGAATGGAATTTTATTATGGCAAATTATAAACCCAGTTAAAATCTAAAAAATAATAAAGTTAACAGGAACTTGCCTGAGTAAATTAATCAACATAAGAAATCTTTATCTGGATGAAATTTAAAATTTTATGATCTCGAGAATATTTAAAAATTAATTACTAGGATGGGTGTGGTGGCTCATCCCAGCACTTTGGGAGGCCGAGGTGGGCAGATCACGAGGTCAGGAGTTTGAGACTAGCCTGGCCAACATGGTGAAACCCTGTCTCTACTAAAAATATAAAAATTAGCTGGGAGTAGTGGCGGGTGCCTGTAAACCAAGCTGCTCAGGAGGCTGAGGCAAGAGAATCACTTAAACCCAAGAGGCAGAAGTTGCGGTAAGCCAAGATCATGCCATTGCACTCCAGACTGGTGACACAGCGAGACTCCATATCAAAAAAAAAAAATTAATTACTAATATATTTCCTTCTAAGCACAGCAAATCAGAATGTGCTAAACAAAACTATTTTCAAGTTTTCTAATAAAATGCCCAATACAGCAGGAACAAGTTTTGGTATATGATATTTGAAACTCACTAAAATAGTTACAAATTACTTTTTCTTTTTTTTTTTTTTGAAACGGAGTCCCGCTCTGTTGCCCAAACTGGAGTGCAGTGGCGCAATCTTGGCTCACTGCAAACTCCGCCTCCCGGGTTCACACCATTCTCCTGCCTCAGCCTCCTGAGTAGCTGGGATTACAGGCGCCCACCATCATGCCCGGCTAATTTTTTTATATTTTTAGTAGAAACGGGGTTTCACCGTGTTAGCCAGGATGGTCTCAATCTCCTAGCCTCGTGATCCGCCTACCTCAGCCTCCCAAAGTGCAGGGATTATAGGCGTGAGCCACCACGCCCAGCCAAATCACTTTATTTTTAATAACCTCTTATCTCTACTTTAATTGCTTCACAGCGTTCAAATGAATCAAACTCAGAACTCACATATATGTAACTCACATACCTTTGTGGAAAAAAAAGATGTGTATATGTATCTCTCTCATACACGCAGACACACACACACACATGCTTTTAAATTGTGGTAACAGAAAAGTGGCTCCAGATGAACCCATTGACCATTTCATTAATAATCTCTGTAGCTAGCAGCATGTATGGAAATTTAGCACATCCTAACATATTTTCCTAAAGCTATTAATTCTAAACTAAGAGAGACATTAGCTTTCCAAAAAGGAATAGGTCTTCCTAAGGTTCTGTCCAATATCAGTGTTCCAGCAGATCATGGAAACTTCCATGAAAGATTGTATTTCTGTAAATAATTCTACAGGCCTTAAATGATGTCAAATTAAATAGCTGTGAGAAGAAACAAAAAAACAGAAGGAAAATAGGATTAACACAACTGCAGATGAAAATCGTAGAAAAGAGTTTATCTCGAAAAGCAAGCTGAAACCTAAAATGCTATATCAAATTATAGAGCTATTTAGACAGAACAGGGTAATACCACCTCAAGGGCCAGATACTTGTATAAATTCCAAAAATTCTGAGGAATGTTTTCGTAACAAAAAAGATCTGTCACAGCTTCTATGCTAATTACAGTAAACTTCAAGTTACAATGGAGTTTCTTGGTCTGCTGCACCAATTCAAATACAGAAAAAAATGTACTTTCATCTGTAAAACCATTGCACTCAAGAGGCATTTTCTCAAGGTACAACTTTAGCAAAGAGGTCCCATTATGAAGCACAATCACTACATATTTCCTAAGTGGGTCATATTACCTAGAATATTCTATGGGGACAAACTTTTCTCTTTGAAGCAGGAGTGGAGAACGAAACTATTTTCCTTGGAAAGGGAATATATTTGCAGGGTAGCAAATATCTCAGTATGTGCCTTCCTAAAATATTTTCTATCTTGACATGGCAGGTTTTACCAGCAAAAAAAAAAAAAAAAAACTCAGCTATTTATTTGACTTGGCAGTCAACTTTTTTCTCTTAATCTAACGAAAGGTACAGAGCCTGCTATAGAAATGTTCCTTACTAATTCACCTTAAGTATTAAGTGTAAGGCACTGTGTCAGATACAAAGACAAGCAAGTTACAGTTTCTGCCCTCATGGAATATACGTGCTCTAGCAAGAATATAAATGATCTAGAAAGGGAGGAAATAACACTATAAAGTAGTATGGGTTAAAATTCATACAAGTGACACAAACAGTGAATCTGAGATAGGAATTTAGAGAGATCAGTTTGGATAATCAGGAAACACTTTGTGAAAAATTATGTATCTTAGCTGTGCACCTTGAAGGTAGTGTAAAACACTCTGATCTGCGAATCAGAAAACCTAGTTTCTCATCCTGACTTTGTCATTAACCAGACTGGCAGAGCATATTACTTAAAGGGACTTAGATTTTCAATACTCTACTAGATGATCTTCTAAGGTCTCTCCCACCTTTATTATCTGTGGAAATGTATGAACAGAATACATCTATTGCCTTTTTTAAAATCTTACTTTAAAGTACTGTAAACTAAGTGGTTCAAAAAAAATCTTTAAGTTCACAAATTAATGCACTCTTACTACAGAAACTATGACAATAAAATCAACATGATCATTTCCCCTTGAATCTCACTCCTTTCCCCAGAAGTAACAAAAGTGTATCCGTTTGACATCTCTTTTGAGGTGTGCCTTTTCCGATGCGTTTATATACACATACATGTACATACAGAAATATAATCATCCCACAGTATCAATGGGGGATACCAAAATCCCCAAATGCTGAAGTCCCTGATATAAAATGGTGTAATATTTGCATATAACCTATGCATATCCTCCTCTATACCTTAAATCATCTCTAGATTACTTATAATACTTACTACAATGTGAATACCATGTAAATAGTTGTTGTATTGTTTAGGGAATAAGGACAAGGGGGAGAAGTCTGTATATGTTTAGCATAGATGGAATTTTTCCCCCAAATACTTTCAGTCCATAGTCATTTGAATCCATGGATGTGAAGTTCACAGATACAAGAGCCATCTATATGTGATTTTGCTTTGTTATTTTTTAACATAAATGAGATCATATTGAAATGCTATTTTGCAATTTGCTTATTTTCATTTAATATGACTTGGAAATCTTTCCACATACACATATACACATCTACATCATTCTTTTTACTTGCTACATGGTATGGATGTATCATCATTTATTTAGTCATTCCCCTGTTAGCAGAAATTCATGTTACTTCTAATTCTTTTGTTATTATAAACTCTTTTGTTATTCTTGTTCATGCCTATCTGTGCATGAGTAGAAGTTCAAAAAACAAGGGAAGTATATAGTCAATCTGAGCTGAAGTTATAAAGGTAGAAAATATAGAAGAAGATGAAAAAGCTCAGACCAGGCATCCATATTTTCAGCAAAGGGAGAAATGAAGAGTCACAACAGGATACTGGAAATACCTTTAGACTAGTAGATGGGAGATACGGGTCCTAGCCGTTGGATCAAAAACTAGATCTAAGAGTAAAAAGTGGGATTGGGTACTTCAAATAGCAGAAATTTTTAGTCTCGAAGAAATCTTAAAAGATATTCATCTCTGTCACATAATTTTAGAGGAACTAAGGTCCTGTCTGTAAAGTACAATATAATTTGACGACCCCTAGAGCTTTGGCTTTTGCCTCACACTCTCTTGGAGGGGTTAAAAAAAAAATGGTTTGAATAGTCATTATGATAAATGCTATAGGGGGACAATGAGAAGGGAAAATGGTCAATCCATAAAGGCTACAATTAAAACACACCGTAACTATCTAGTGGACTCAGTCAGCACAGCTCTGATTTCCAACGCTTAGAAACTCTGCAAGCAAAAAGTAAACAGCAGACATGTCCTAGAATTAGGAATGGTGCTTGGCAGATTATCAAAGCAGGGAGGACATTATTTAAAAGCTACTTTTATTGTCTAAATGGTTAGGAAGAAAGATTCCAACATACTGACCTGCAGCTACTTTCTCTTCAGATTGTTTATAGACAAATATTTTAGATGAGCTAAGCTGAGCTCCTTGTTTTGTGTAAGAGCAGTGTGCTCTTTCCTCCTGGTATATGGCTCACTCCATCCAGTGATCACTGGAGCCTATTAAAGTGACTGATGAGATACAACAATATAATATAGTTATAACCACAAAACCAGATTTCTGGAGCCTGAGCAAATACAAACTTGTCAGAGAATACAAAAAAAAAAAGTGGCCAGAAGTTATAGCACAATAACGTTTACCAGATTAACTACATTTCCTTATTAGTCGATGGTGGCCAGGCGCGGTGGCTCAAGCCTGTAATCCCAGCACTTTGGGAGGCCGAGACGGGCAGATCACGAGGTCAGGAGATCGAAACCATCCTGGCTAACACAGTGAAACCCCGTCTCTACTAAAAATACAAAAAAAAATAACCCGGCCAAGGTGGCGGGCGCCTGTAGTCCCAGCTACCAGGGAGGCTGAGGCAGGAGAATGGCGTGAACCCGGGAGGCGGAGCTTGCAGTGAGCTGAGATCGCGCCACTGCGCTCCAGCCTGGGCGACAGAGCGAGACTCTGTCTCAAAAAAAAGAAGTCGATGGTAAGCAGTTTTCCAAAAGGGACAGGGTCTTGAATGTTCCTGAGCATTTAAATTTCAGAATTTGTATCTGTATCTATCCATATGAGTGTGTATATGTGTATACACAGCTTTGAGGAATGTGTTTGTAATATACGCACAAATATATGTTTCTTAGGGCAAATTCTAGTCTTATATATTTACTACTTATCAAAGTACTTCATTATAAATTAAAACCTTATTATAGCTACAGTACCATGTATTATAATAATCTTTAGATATTTACAAAGTACCAAATTTTAAATGAAGTGAGATTCTAAGCTGATTTTTCCTGCTGGTCTTTCATTTCGTGTGTATGTGTGTCTCAAGTGTTATATATATGTATATATGTGTGTATGTGTGTATGTATATATATTATATATAATATATTATATATTATATATATATTATATTATATATAATATATATTTTATATATTATATATATTTTATATATTATATATAATTATATTTTATATATATATACACATACACACCTGTATCAAGGAAAATGCTTCAGAAACAGTAGAGTAACAACTAAGTTTCTAATATGCCAATAATTACTGAACTCAAAAATTCACAAAACTTTACATGTAAGCAGGGATTTCAAAGATTATCTAGAGCTCCTCCTTTAATAGCCAAGAAAAGCAAGACCCCAAGAAATTGTATAACTTATACAACATTCACAGTCTATCAGCAGTAGAGATGAACGGAAAAATTATGTCTTCTGACTTCTGGTATGATACTCAAGTCAATGCATTACATATCTCTCAAGGGTCATCTGTGTTGGATTCTGGGTATCGTTTTTGACAATTTGGCTCCAAATCATGTTTAGTATTAAAACCTGTCTTTCCCCATTGGCATTTCTCAAAATAACAACAAAACAAGGAAGTCATTTACTTATGAGTTAAGTTCCAACTTTTCTTGATTTAGAAGATGTGAGTATAAGCAATATATCATGTGTTTGTCATAGTGCTGATTAATTATTTTCCAAACAAATTTGCCTTAAAGAACTGGTTAGCTAGTAATCAGATTAGGAAATTCTGTTGTCATTATTGAATCCTAGTTTAGACCTAAAGTTTTTCACTAGTAACTCGGGACTTTCACTGTCATGGGATTGACATTATTTACTAGAATAAATAGAAAAAGATAAGCAAGCAGAGAAGAATTACCCTCTTCCTCAAAACAGCTAAAATATATCAAAAAATCTGAATCTCTTCATTTTTAGAATATAAATGCAAGATACTAACAAAGTCTTCCATCTAATAAAAAGAGATTTCTTACTGATTTTCCTCTTGGCATGCTTTAATTGCCAAAATTTGTACCAGAATAGAAATTATCTTTAAATGAAGAAGATTCTAGTCTAAGGAAAACTATTTGAATTGTGCTTACTATTCGACTTTCAATATTTATCACAGCATTTACAATGAACAAATTCCTTTACAATATGCAGCAAAAGAATCTGGCAAAATAACATACTGCCTTAAAGTCTAGTAGGATTCTCCTGTGTAATTATTACAAGCATCAGTACTAAAGGTATAGTCAGTTTATGAATCAAACACATTCCTCAAAGCTGCATATAAAATAAATTTATATTGCATCAACGAAAATATCTCACGAAAATCTATTAATTAAACTCTTCCTGTTGTTTTTTTAAATTACAAATTCATAGTCTGAGAAGAATTGTTTTCTTAAACAAGTTACAGCTTAAGTTAGGCACTCTGCAATCACTTGCACAAAAAGCTACCTCAACTTCGCTATAATATACCATGTCAATAATTCAAGGTCTCACTTATTTGTTTACTTCTATACATAATTTTAGAAGCTGAATTTCAAGTTATAATACTTCTGATTATTTTTTAAGATCTCATGATCTCATTTCTTTCTACACATCAGTTGTAGAATTGCTTCAAACTTTAATAATTGGATAGCTGAAATACCAAGAACACTTGGTTCCTACAATTCAGTCTTTGTCTCTGAATGAGCCTCTGTCACCTTGTTGTATATGTAACCTAGGTCAGGGAGAAGAAAGCTTAGTCTTAATGAACTATTTCTAACAAAGGTCAGTATAGAAACTGTGAATCTATCTAGACACAACTGCCATGACTTCATTGTACAGACTGCATTTTAGATGTGTAATTTTATCCTGGCTACATTTCCTCTATTTTATCTCTAAAAGCTGGATATTACCTCATCTTTATCTCATATAGCATTCAATTATAACTCTAACAGGTGCCTATCTCTGCCCTCTGACAACTATTTTTAGTTGGTCTACAGTTTTCAGTATTCCTATCCCTATAGAAATTACAGTTAAAATATTCATTTACTTGCATACAAAAAGAAATACATGAATTATATGTCTCTCTGACAAATGATACTATTCTTCATACTGTTTGATATTAATTTACATATTTATCTGGTTCCTAAGAAAATTCAAGTAAATGAGTGTCCCCTACTTTCTAAGAGTTTCATAAGAAAATTCAATTAAATGAGGGATCCCTACTTTCCAAGACATAGTCACTTTTTAAGTGTTCTACAGTAACCCTCTATAATTAAGCCCTGCAATTGGACTCCTACTGTCTAAAAAAGTGCAAAGAATATAATTATCTTCTTCAGGACTTTTCCAATAATTAAAAGTATGGGTGTCAGTTTTCTACCTTTAGGTTAAAAATGGGAAGTAACCACCATTTTTATCTGCCAGAAATAAAATCCAGAAAACTGGATCAGTAGCTACTTCCTGATCACTGGACAATGTTGTTTCTCCTTTCCTCCACAACTATACTCCTTTAATTTTGTTGTTATAACAAATAGAATCAAGTTATATTCCATTATATCTTAAATGAAATTTATAAAACTAGTAAATTCTTTCAATATCTGGTCTTAATTTTGTTAGATTTCACTGTTATTTAGAAATCCTTGAAACCTATACCACCCCCCCCTATTTTTTTTCCAGTCCAGAGGGTTTTTGTTTGCTTGTTTGTTTTTTAAACACCTATTATGCCATGAATTCACAGGGAATAGGTTCCAGCAGCTCAGGCATCTTTCCACTGATTCTTATAAAGTACGCTTCTCTGGATGGAGCAGTCTGGTGCTTCAGCTGAACCCAGAAATGTTTCTCTTTGGCTTCTTTTTCTGTTTTCCTTCATGCATTTCAGGAAGCGACCTCAGTTCTTAAAGTGCTTAAAAAATATGCTCAATACACGTTAATTCTCTTGGCAAGAATCTTGCCCTTCACAGTGGCTCATGCCTGTAATCTCAGCACTTTGGGAGGCCAAGGCAGGTGGATCACTTCAGGTCAGGAGTTCGAGACCAGTTTGGCCTACATGGCAAAACCCCATCTCTACTAAAAATACAAAAACTACCAGGTGTGGTGGTGGGTGCCTGTAATCTCAGCTACTTGGGAGGTTGAAGTAGGAGAATCACTTGGACCACCTGGGAGGCAAAGGTTGCAGTGAGCCAAGATCGCACCACTGTACTCCAGCCAGGGCAACAGAGCAAGACTCCGTCTCAAAAAATAAATAAATAAATAACTTGCCCTTAACTTGTGTACAACAATGCTAATAGCATGCTCGCAGTCTTCCAGTTTTGCCATGGTAACATTTGTGGACTTTTTTCTGAACAGTACCCATTCCTTTGATGTCTATAATATCATCTTTCTTGCAGAATCGCATGTCTGTGGCCAAAGGAACAATTACATGTTTTCTAAAAAACCCAGAGAACATATATCAGGAGTCTCTCTCTTTCCCTTTATGTTTGTTATTTTGGTAAATTACTGGAAGATGGTAGTTCCAGCTAAAAGAAAGGTATATTCTTTTCATATGCTAAATTGAGCCTAATCTTTCTCCATTATTAAATACTCATATCACATTACATACTGGCACCACATAATATATTGAAAACTTACCTATGGTTAATTACGTCTTAAGTAATTGCAAAGTGCTGAGCCATCTGTGCAGTGCCATCAGCTGATGATGAGATTATCAGTTTTTTTAAGTGCCAAACTGCAAACTCAATGGACTTTTCAAGACCTTTCTCCGATCAGTGGTAACTGGTATGATGAATGGATGACTACAAAGTTGGTGAGCAACCCTAGATGGTCATCTTAGTAATTGTGAAGTGGTATCTTATAGTTTTGATTCATATTTCCCTAATGACTACTAATATTAAGCATTTCACATGTATATTGGCCATTTCTTTTTTTTTTTTT
>NW_012121265.1:8957854-8978347 GCF_000951035.1 Colobus angolensis palliatus
TGGCCGGATCTCAGCTCACTGCAAGCTCCGCCTCCCAGGTTTACGCCATTCTCCTGCCTCAGCCTCCTGAGTAGCTGGGATTACAGATGCCCACCACCTCATCCGGCTAGTTTTTTTTTTTTTATTATTTTTCAGTAGAGACGGGGTTTAACCATGTTAGCCAGGATGGTCTTGATCTCCTGACCTCGTCATCTGCCCGTCTCGGCCTCCCAAAGTGCTGGGATTACAGGCTCGAGCCACCGCGCCTGGCCACAAAGATTTACACTTATGTTTTATTCTAAGAATTTTATTAGCTCTTAAATTCAGGTCTATGATCCATTTTGAGTTTTGTGTATGGTGTGAGGTAGGAATCCAACCACATTATTTTGTATGTAAGTATCCAGTTGTGTCAGCTCTATTTGTTGAAAAGAAATTACATTGTCTTGTGATCCTTGTTAAAAATTAGTTGACCATAAATGTCAGAAATTCTTTCTACACGCTCAACTCTATTCCACTAATCAGTAAGTCTATTCTTTGGTCAGTTCCATACTGCCTTGATTGCTGTAGTTTTATAGTGAGATTTGAAATCAGGAAATGCAAGCTCTCCAACTTTGTTTCAAGATTGTTTTGGTTATTCTGGGTACCTTATATTTTCACATGAATTATAGGACCAGCTTGTCAATTTCTGCAAAAAAAAAACAAAGGAAGCTGGAACTTTCATAGGGCTTGCACTGAATGTGTAGATCAATTTGGAGAGTATAGCCATCTTAACAATATTAAGTCTTCCAATCCATGAGCACAGGATATCTTTTCATCTATTTAGGTCTTCCTTAATTTATTTCAAAAGTATTTTGTATTAATAGTTTTCAGTGTACAAAGCTTTCATCTTCTTGGTTACATTTATTCCTACGTATTTTATTCTTTTGGATGCTATTGTACCTGTAATTATTTTCATCTTACTTTGCCCAATCCATCAGAAGATTCACTATCTATGGCAGATACAGCCTTATGAAATGTATTTCTGAAATAACAAAGAAAGTTGAAGTCATACCTTGGTCCAATGGACTGCAGAATGGATGCTGTGTTAGCATACATGAAAACAGCATTAATATCCTTGTACATCTCCATCAGAGCTCTTGGGTAACCAGGTGTATTGTCAATGAGCAATAATTTTTTTAAAAAAATTTCTGAGTAGTAGGTCTCAACAGTAGGCTTCAAACAGTAAAACTATGCTATAAACAATGTACTGTCATTCAGGCTTTATTGTTCCATTTACAGAGCACAGGCAGAGGAGATCTGGCCTTGTTCTTAAGGGCCTAGAATTTTCAGAATGGTAAATGAGTACTGGCTTCAACTTCAAGTCACCAGCTGCATTAGCCCATCAGCCCCTATTAAGACAGTCAGCCCAGTCTTTGCAACTTTGAAGCCAGGCATTGATTCTCTTCTCTATGACTTCTGCTGTAGCTATGAAAGTCCTGGATGACATCTTCTTCCAATAGATGGTGGTTTCATCTACTTTGAAAACCGGTTGCCACCTTCACTGATTATTCTAGCTAGATTTTCTCAATAATTTGCTATAGCTTCCACCTTAGCACCTGCTGCTTCACTTTGTACTTTTGTTATGGAGATGGCTTCTTTTCTTAAATCTCATGAACCAAACTCTGCTAGCTTCCAACTTTTCTTCTGCAGCTTCCTCCCTTCTTAGCCTTCATAAAATTGAATAGAGTTAGGGCCTTGCTCTGGATTAGGCTTTGGCTTAAGAGAATGTTCTGGCTGGTTTCTATCCAGACTACTAAAAGTTTCTCCATATCACCCATAAGGCTGTTTCACTTTCATATTTGGATGTTCACCAGAGTAGCACTTTTAATTCCCTTTAAGAACTTTTCCTTTGCATTCACAACTTGGCTATTTGGCATAAGAGATTTAGCTTTCAGTCTGTTGTGGTTTTTGACATGCCTTTCTCACTAAGCTTAACGATTTCTAGCTTTAAATTTAAAGTGAAATACACGTGACTCTTCGTTTCACTTGAACACTTAGTGGCCATTGTAGGGTTATTAATTGGCCTAATTTCAATATAGCTGTGTCTCAGGGAATAGGGAGGCACCAAAAGAGGGAGAGAGATGGGGCAACAGCCGGTCAGTGAAGCCATCAGAACACACACAACATTTATTAAGTCTGCATCTTATATGGGCATGGTTTGTGACACCCTAAAACAATTACAATAGTAACATCAAAGATTATAGATCCACAGATCATCATAACGCGTACAATTGTAATAAAGTTTAAAATATTGCAAGAATTACCAAAATACAACACAGAAACATGAAGTGAACATATGCTATTGGAAACTGACTTGCTTGACACAGGGTTGCCACAAACCTTCAATTGCTAAAAAATGCAGTATCTGCAAAGTGCAATAAATGAAGTATACCAGTACATAAGATTATGATATCTGCAAACAGAAATGGTTTTACCTCTTTCTTTCCAATCCGGATGCCTTTTATTTATGTTATTTTTTTCTTATCTAACTGCCCTGGATAGAACCTCCAGTACAATGTTGAGTATTAAGTCATGAAAGTTGACATCCTTATTTCTGATCTTAGGGAGAAAGCATTCAGTTTTTTACCATTACAAGTGCCATAAGCTGTGGGTTTGTCATTAATGCTGTTTATCAGGTTGAGAAGGTTACTTTAAAGTATTTTCAAACTGAGACATACTAATACCCTTTGCATCCCAGTAAAAACCAAGGCTAAAATGGGATTTTGACTAAACTTTTCAAAATTACAGTACCCAATCTAAAACCACAGACTTCTAATCCAGCTGAAGTTATAGGTTAATTTTAAACCTACAATAAAGGTTTGACTTCCCTAACCCTGCAACTTGACTTTAATGCAAGCAAAATACCCTTTAAGTACTATTAGTTGAGGTAAGAGTTTTAAAGAAAGTTCTGCCAAACCAATGTTTTCTTTCCTACTAACAAGTGAACATTCTTTTTCTAGAATGTGCACACCGTGTTAAAAAAAAAAAAAAAAAAAGGCCGGGCGCGGTGGCTCAAGCCTGTAATCCCAGCACTTTGGGAGGCCGAGACGGGCGGATCACGAGGTCAGGAGATCGAGACCATCCTGGTAACACGGTGAAACCCCGTCTCTACTAAAAACTACAAAAAGCTCGCCGGGCGAGGTGGCGGGCGCCTGTAGTCCCAGCTCGGGAGGCTGAGGCAGGAGAATGGCGTAAACCTGGGAGGCAGAGCTTGCAGTGAGCTGAGATCCGGCCACTGCACTCCAGCCCAGGCGACAGAGTGAGACTCCGTCTCAAAAAAAAAAAAGGTCCTTTTTAAACAAGTATCTTAAAAGCACAAAAAACAGGCAGTGAAAACCATTTCAGATATGCTCTTCCTGCCAAGGAATCCTAAATTAGTCTGATGATGTACCAAGAGAAAACACTGCCTAACTTCAGTCATAAAGATTTACTTTTACATTTTGTTCTAAGACAAGGTAAACCAAAACCATCACTCTGTTAAAACATCCATGTAAAATGGGGACATGATAGACGGTATAGATAAAAAAAAAAAATTATATTCATTATCATGTCCAAATAATTGGAATAAACAGAACTAATCCATCAAAAATTCTAACACGAAAAATTTGAAATTTTTTACAGGATTCTTGTCTACAAGTATAAATAAATCTTTTCCTTGTAAAAATGCTTACCATTTTCAAGTCATGGGATGAGAAAGGAATAAAGATCCCACAAGTACAGCAAAAACTCCATCAGATAAAGTGTTCTCCTTTATAAAATTACTTATCCTTATCTTAGTGCACTGTATGATATCCTAAAGGACTAAATGAGTCCATACACTTCTAAAAAAGTAGGATAAACTCTGGCATGGTAAAAATCCTTTAAGCTGTTCTCACTTATCAAGTTTTCTCATATAATTTATTTATATTTTAAGAATTCATTAAATTTTCTATTTGCCTATTATAAAATTATTTTATCAGGTCAACTGAACTCTCAAGAGTATATATCTTCATCACTTTTCACTGAAGTTATTATAATGTGAAAACATGTTGATTATAAATCTACTATCGCATATAATTTTTTATTCAATGAATTTTTACTAAATGACTGCTATGTCCTTGGGTAAATAAGACAAAGTCCTGCCTTCCTGAAACTTATCTTTTAGTGAAAGAAGTCAGACAGCATAAATGAATAAATAACTCAGACAGATATACATGTTCAGGTGACATAAAAAGTAATGCGATAGAGTGTGACCAGGAGGTAATGATTATTCTCTAATCAGATGACCTGAGAGTTGAGAACTAAATAATGATGAAGAACTAGAGCAGGGCTTTCCAAGCAGAAGGAACAGCAAGTGCAAAAGTCCTAAGATGGAAATGATCACGCTGTGTTTAAAGAAAAGAGAGGAAGCAATGTCAGAAGGGCTACAGGAGATAAGGGATAGAGTGGTGAACTTTGCAGGCCACAGATTTTATCTAATTGTAGTGAGAAGCCAGTGGAGGACTGTAAACAGAGAAATGACTCAATTTGATATATTCTTTGAGAAGATCACTTTTTTTTTTCCTTGCTGCAGTAGGCACTGAGAGAAGATAACTTTTGCAGCTATGTGAAGAAATAAGTAGTACCAATTAACAGAAAATAATTTTTTATTTACAGTGTTTCTTAGACCTTTGTCTTTCTTTCTGTTCCCAATTCTATCACCTGAGTGCTGACTCATATCTTTTTACTATATGGATTACTTCAAAAAGGATCCAAACTGGTCTCCCTGCTTCTATAGCTAGATTGTACTTTTTTTAATGCTTTGTACATGCCTATCTCTTTGCTTCAAAAGCCTCAAAAATTCACCACTGCCAATAAAATAAAATCCAAATTCCTTGGCATTCAGTAACATTCCACAGTCTAATTCCAAACCACCTTTTCAGCCTCGTCTTCCACTACTAATCTGATAAGACTCTGCTATTTAACTCAATATGGTCTACTCACTCCTTTCTGAACACAGCTTACAATGCTACATTCCTGCTTCCACGGCTCTACTCACACTGACTCCTTTCCGTATTCTTTTCTTATATTCAAATTCTCTCTCTTCTTCATGGCTCAGTATACATTCTCCTTAACTACCCACAGTAGTAGGTTTTGACTATGACGCACAGGATTTTATATCACAATCCAGTATACACAAGTTTCACAATTCCATATTTAACTTTACTTCATGCAGTGTACTTTGGTGTTTTCTTCAATTTCTTTTTCAAAATGATTCACTAAATGATCACATAGACAACTAGTGAGTTTCACTTTTCAGTATGAAAAACACTATTAGTGTACCCTTCTAGACATTTACTGGTAACTTAACTAGATCATGATATTGAAAGATGAAATATAAATACCAAACTATAATGACCTTAACCTTAGAATAGAATAGGGTATCTTATACTTCATTTGATCTATCATGATGCCACATACACTATTTATTAATTGTTGCTGAAGAGAAAGATTGATATTAACCATAACTCTCATATTCATGATCAAAAAGGATCATGATTAGAACTGTTTTGTGTTCATATCCATCTTGTTTCAAATTGTAGCTATGATGATAAAATGGCCAGTTTTTGACACTTTGACTCAAACTTTCAGCCTTTCTACCTTACAGAATTATGTAACAGCCTTGCACAGTGGAGGAACGCAGTAAGAACTCTATAAATGCTAATTTCCATTTTCCCCTCAGAGGTATGTGAAAGTCCCTATATGGAGAACACCTATTATCACTCACTAGACATCCTTTTCTTTTTTTCATTTTATTTTATTTTAACAAATATTTAGTCACTTCTCCTCTGCCTAGGAAGACATTATTAGTTCAGTGTTCTCTTTTGGCCCTTCTAGCGCTAAGGTTCTTCACCATCAGAGTCCTGTTAAAGTTGTTGATTTTATTTTTTTTTAGACAAGTCTTGCTCTGTTGCCCAGGCTGGAATGCAGTGAGTGGCATGATCTTGGCTCACTGCACCCTCTACCTCCCAGGTTCAAGCAATTCTTGTGTCTCAGCCTCCCAAAAAGCTGGGATTACAAGGATGCACCACCATGCCTGGCTAATTTTTGTAATTTTGGTAGAGACGAGGTTTCACCATGTTGGCCCTGCTAGTCTCAAACTCCTGGCCTCAAGCAATCCGCCTCCCTTGGCCTCCCAAAAGTGCTGGGATTACAGGCATGAGCCACTATGCCTGGCCAGAGTTTTTGATTCTTTCTAAAACATCATCAGCCATTTGAATTTAAAAAATGAAAAAACAATGAGGCAATCTAAAATCTGTACTGATACTGAATTGTGTCTTCTCTGGCAAAGGACCCAACCTGTAAGATAAGCCAATGGGCAAAGTAATATCTTAATTCTTCAATCTCAAAGTCTCATTAAGTTTTCTATGAGATGATTCACACAGGTTCCTGAGGAATGCAGAACATCTGAAGTATTTTGCTTCCCCTCCATCTCCTAGGCCTATTATGACCTGTTGTGGGCCTAGGCGGACAGGGCTGGTACACAGGTAACAAATGCTCTGAACCATCTAGAGCAGACTCAGTATAACCAATAAGGAGTTGGGCAGAAAACAGCTCCCAAGACCTATCCAAGAAGAAAATCGGAATTTCTCTATCAGTCCTGAAACTACCTAGAGCTCCCTAATGGGCTATAGGAATCCTGGGGTAATTGTGGATCACAACCAACTACTCTGGGCCTGTCAAAACCCAAATCTCCACCACTAGACTTCCCTTGGAGATCTAGTAGTATGAACCTCAACATCTGGTGGCTATTATATCTTTTAGGCCAGATCCCAGGGCTTCAACAATTTTAGGGCTTTGTTTGAGATAGCTATCTGGAATTACTTAGCCATTCATCAGCAATTTAAAATCACCTACTCCAAATCTCACTGCATTTGCTCCAATAAAAAAAACATTAACTCAGGCCGGGCACGGTGGCTCAAGTCTGTAATCCCAGCACTTTGGGAGGCCGAGGCAGGTGGATCACAGCTCAGGAGATCGAGACCATCCTGGCTAACACAGTGAAACCCCGTCTCTACTAAAAATAGAAAAAAAATTAGCCAGGCGTGGTGGTGGGCACCTGTAGTCCCAGGTGCTCGGGAGGCTGAGGCAGGAGAATGGTGTGAACCCAGGAGGCGAAGCTTGCAGTGAGCTGAGATCACGCCACTGCACTCCAGCCTGGGTGACAGAGCAAGACTCCATCTCAAAAAAAAAAAAAAAAACACTGACACAGAGAGGCTTATATCCAAGATTTCAGAACCACGCTAAAAAGGAAAAAAGCAATTTCTGACACGAATATGTTATATAAAGTGACAAATTTTAAAGAACATGAATTACTTCAGGAATGTCTTTTCAGAATGAAGACAAAACTAATCTTTTGATAGTGAGTTACTGTCTTCATATAACATCACACTCAAAGGCATATCAAAGGTAAAGTCAAAATTCTATTTATTTTAAAGGATGCCAAAGCTAGATTAACTTTTCTTTCTTTAACATGTCAAATAAAAATGATGCCTTGGTAAAGAGGACTGTTAAACAGAACTGGATGGGGGCTTTAAAACATAAAAACAATATAGGCTTCAATTTTTAAAATATTCCTGTGCCACCTTCTTGCTAAACCACCTCCCCTATCCTACGTCTACCAGTATTTTTGTTTTTTGCCAGACCACCACTGGTAACTTTCCAGAAGTGGGGTACAGATTATTATTCTAAATTTGAGTTTTATTTTTGTTGATAAAAATCCCTTTTAAAAACAAATATATCTTGGAAAAGTTAATTCTATATCATCTTTCAATGAAGCCTCAGGGAACAGCAAGAGGGAGAGGGGAAGAAATAATTTGAGAAATAAACAATGTCTATTAGTCCTCTGGGCTAATAAAGAATATCTGTTAGCACTTCCAAAGCTATTAGAAGAAGATAAGGAAATCACGCCTTAAGTGAAGTAAGGTAGGGTAAGAAACCCGTCTAAAAGTCTTATATCTAAGTAAATAAAATAGGAACAAATGACTTTTATTGGAGATTACACACAGCCCAGGTAATAAAACCACACATGTTATACCTGTGCCACAGCTAGATGCTAGATTAGACAACTTATATGGCATACCAAAGTAATACTATGGGTGATGCACACATCTTCTGTGAGGGTTTTTAAAAAGGTTATCAATGAGTCAGAAAGAATCTGCAAAATGCATTCAACAAAACTGAATCAAAGATTTTTAAAGCTCCATTCCAAACAGTTACTAAAAAGAGTCTCTACTCCAGTGTTAATGGTTTTCGCCAGGTTTCCAATGAGGGTCTCCCAACGACCACATTCAAATGAAATAACTATAAAAGCCACGTGTTTATCAATATTTAATCCATGGGCCCAAAACATACTCTATGATCTAATTTAGAGTAAACTTCAATTTAAGGTTTTATTTTTAGGATCCTCAGAACTTTCATTTCTCAGTCTTTTTTGTTATGTTTAACATAGCCAGATATGTCCTTCCTTTATCTATCCAGATCTTTAATAAATCAGAAATAAAAAAGCAGAAAAGAGATTCTTTAAAACGAAGGAGTTTCTACCACTAACTACACCAAAATGTCTTTGACTCGACCACTCAACTTTGAGCTCCAGTTTTATCCTTCACTCAATATGAGAGCCACTGTCTCCTATACATGCCTCAAATGCTAGGCACTGAGGATACAAAATTGAACAAAACAGAATCTTTGCATTTGGGGCATAGTCATTTGGCAGGAAGAGACATATGAACAAATAATTACAATGCTAACTATTCAGCCTTACAATAGGAGACAAGAACAGAGTATTGTGCAAACAAAGTAGTAACAGCCACTGAGTCTGCCTGAAAGACTATGCTAAGCCTTTTCAAGGGGATTTGACATTTAAACTTACTTGCAATGAGGCAGTTAGGTTAGTCAATCTATTTTGTGTTAAAGGGAGGACATAGTTGAAGGTCATGAGATCTTATTTGTCAAAAACAGCTGGTACATATGATTTCAGCTTGTTATTAATCTCTTTTTTTTTTTTTTAAGACAGGGTCTCACTCTGTCACACAGGCTGCAGTGCAGTGGCATGATCATGGCTCACTGCAACCTTCAACTCCTGGGATCAAGTGATCCTCTTGCCTTAACCTCCTGAGTGGCTGGGACTGTATGCCACCACACCCAGCTAATTTATTTTTAATTTTTTGTAGAGATGGAGGGTGTCTCACTTTGCTGCCCAGGCTGGTCTTGAACTCTTTGCTTCAAGCGATCCTCCCACCTGGGCCTTCCAAAGCGTTGGAATTACAAGCATGAGCCACCATGCCTGGCTGCTACTAACCTAATCGCTATACCAAAAGAAAGTATTTTACTCTTACAATTCTTATGTTCTCTTCCAAACTTGTCGTCTTCTTCTCTTTCCTCAATTAATAGTAATACCATCTAAGATTCAACTATCCATAGCTAACTAATCACCAATTTCTATTGACTCTATTCCATACTCTTTACTTGTCTACTTCTATCTCAATGGCCACCATCATCTCTTACCTAGATTACTGTATAGTCTTAAAAAGCATCTTTATGCCTCTGGTATCCCTTCTCCCAACCAACCAATTCTTTAAACTGTAGCCAAATGATATTTCCAAGAAACAGGCTGATCAAATGATAACCCACCTTAAAATTATTTAACTGCTCCCTATGGATCTCAGGAAGTCTAAACTCTTCGGCATGGTAGACAAGACTCTTCAATACCTGGCATGCTTCACTTCATGTTACAATCTTTTATAGTCATACTGAACCCTTTTGCAGTTTCCTCAGTATACATTGCTCACTCACCATCCTCTGCAGACTTTCCAAGACTCCCTTCAAAAAGGAATCAGGTGACCTTCCAAAATATCTTTCAGTACCATCCAGTACCTTCTGCTTCTCCATTACCATACTTGCCACATTATATAGTACTTTAATTACCTGTCTTTCCTTTACAAAGTTCTGAATTCCTTAAGGAAAGGATAAAAACTATCTTATATATTCTTATATTTCCTATATAAAGCATTCTGCCTGCCTGGCACTGACATACAGCTCGTATTTGATAAATAGTTGTTGAATGCATGAATAAATGAATAAATGAATGAATGAATGAACAAATTACAAAGAAAAATTCAATGCTCTCCAATTTGTAATGCTTATTACCTACTCTTTAGAAATACTACCCTTTAGCAAAACCACATTTAAACCATGAGTTTTTAATAATTAACTCGTTTTCAGAGACAGAAATAAAGGCTACACCCAAAACTCAAATTCGAATAAGCTTTAAAAATGTATTTACGTTTTCTAGCTGCTATAAGCTTACTATTTAAGTCATTTTTTGGAGAAAATACATATGTACCAGACTCACAATAAGCTGTACATCTGAAAAGTAAAATTACAACTACATATGCACTATTACATTATTTTCACAGGTAAAATGGTGAGTTTGCTTTTAAACATAAGTGAAAGCTGCACCTCATCACTGACTCACCGATTCTTTTCCAGCTCATTGTGTGTAGATCTAAAAGAAAAAAAAAAAAAAAGCATTAGCCATGCTTTGTTGATAAAAGCTATAGAAAGACAGGAGGTTATGCTACACCCAATGAATATATTTAACAATGCAATATATGGTCAGACTTCTACAAGCTCACTCATCAAGAGGAAATAGTCTACATTCATTAAGATTGCTTATTCAAATATAGTATTTTCAGTTAACAACTCTAAATATTCTGAAACTGAAGTTTGTTATTTTAATAAAAGTAATACTAGCACATGTTCTCCCTACTTCTAGCATCCTAGATTTTGTTAATCTGTAGATGTTATATAAGAAATTTTAAACATAATCCTGTTTTTGTTTCAAAAAAAAAAATCGTGTGTACTTCCATGTTCTCCTCTATCTCCATCTACCCACTTCTAAACAGAGAAAAAAAAGGTTTGGCTAGCATAGAAGCCGAAAAGGGTTGCCTTACTGCTAAGTGATACAGGCAAATCCAAGTCTTCCCACCTTATTTTGTGAAACAAAAACAAGAAAAAGTTATACATGAAAGAAAAATATACTAATATAAAGAAAAAACATATTAATAAAATCAAGAAACATGTTTTACAAGACTGGATAATTCAAAATGTTAGCAATGGTTATTGTTTTGTTTTGGTGCCTTTTTTTCATTTTGCTTCTCATTATTTGTTTTAAATGATACCATCCATTGAACAAGCACAGCATCTGGGGAACAGTGGGATAAGCAGTTAATATATCTTATTTTATCCCTAAAACAACCTTTGTTTTATAAACAAGAATACTGAAGCTCAGAGAAGTCAAGAAATATACTCCTATCCCAAGAGTATAAAGTGGCAGCCATGATTTAAATCCAGGTCTCTCTTAATAATCCTCAAATCTTAACCATTCAGTGAGAAGCAATACTGAATAGAGGTTAAAGGCACAGACTCTAAGGCCAAACTGCCTGAGTTCAAATACTGTATGGCCTCAGTAAAGTCCCTCCATTTCTCTGTGCTCGGTTTCCTCATCTATGAAATAGGAAAAATAACAGTATTTGCCTCATATGATTGTTATAAGGATTAACAAGTTTACGCTAAATAGCAAAATATAATGAACTCTAAAAGTTAGCTACTATTAGAATTATACTAGTTCCCTGGAATTAACATGTGTTACTTTTGCAATAACTTAACATTAACAACAAGAGGAATTTTGTGAAGGACCATTTAAATTCCTGTCACTAGAGCTAAAACTTTCATCATTTTGTAGATTCTGGTTAATGTCAAATGCTTAAAGAATATTGATTGCTTTAATCTGATTATTTCAATGGATATTTAATAATCAGATCCTCAAACCTTAAAATTAAGAGTGCTTTTGCTGGTCTCGTAATTTGTGTAAATTTTATCCACTGTCTTAGCTTAAGGGCCAAAAGACTTCTTTGAGTTACTGTCTCCTATCCACTTTTTGCTTCATGAGTAATTTCATAAAGTCTAAGAGACATGAGATTAAAAAGACTGATACTCATTTTAAAAAATATTATCTTAGGCCGGGCGCGGTGGCTCAAGCCTGTAATCCCAGCACTTTGGGAGGCCGAGACGGGCGGATCACAAGGTCAGGAGATCGAGACCATCCTGGCTAACACGGTGAAACCGCGTCTCTACTAAAAACTACAAAAAACTAGCCGGGCAACGTGGGGGCGCCTGTAGTCCCAGCTACTCGGGAGGCTGAGGCAGGAGAATGGCGTGAACCCGGGAGGCGGAGCTTGCAGTGAGCTGAGATCCGGCCACAGCACTCCAGCCTGGGTGACAGAGCGAGACTCCGTCTCAAAAAAAAAAAAAAAAAAAAATATTATCTTAACAAAAGGACTTCCCCTTTGAGGGAAGTAAATAGAGTCTTAGGATGTTTCAAGAATTCAGATAGAAAAAACTATAAAAGCATAGTCAGAAATCTTAGTTTAACAGAGACTCGGAGCTCAAAATTCAATAAATTACAACCACAGTGTGCCTTTATCACCATAAAAGTGTTTATTTAAAATTTTGTTAATCTTTGTTTGAATTAAATGTTAAAGTAAACCAGTTAAGTTAGAAGAGGGAAAAGGCCTATTTAAAGAGGTTTAGAAGAAAAAAATATCATTCAAAATTGGAGTAAAGAATCAATAATAAGATTCCCCACCCCCACTAATGAGCCAGTTTTGGTTTAATTGCCTCTCTCTGAGAAGAAAACTAAAAACAAAACAAAAAGACAATGCACATATAAAATACTACAGTAAGTAATAAATGGAAACATTGTATTTAGAGAAGAGTAGACTATTTGCCATAGACTTACTCTAAACAGCCATAAACTTATTCTAAACAGTCTGGCAATCGCACTGACAGCCATCAGTGCAAGAGATAATATACTCGACAATAACCAATTGTTGAATTCCAATATTATATTGAGTCTATTATCAGAGCTAGCTCCAAAAGATCATAATCTGACCCACTGCTGTGAACAAAATTAAAACAGCGGGTTCTTCCTGCCTGTCAAACAGACATTTCTTTATTATCTTTTTTTAAAGAAAATGATAGCTAAGATTATGAACCTTTTCACCAAACCAGGAAATGCATGCCACATTTAATTATACCACCAGCAAAATTTAGCAAGATTTTCAAATAACAAGAAGCAAAAATGATCATAAATATACAAATCATTACCATGTTGCCATGTTCTTCCAATTTTTTTAAAAAAGCATCAATAGTGTTTACTTCTGTTTTGATGGGTTTTTACCTGTAATATCAAGTCAACAAATACTGAGAACCTTCAGTGTTCAAGGCTGTCTTACAGTGCAGGAAATCAAAGACCGTCTCCATTGGGTAAATTAAGATATGTTTAGCAATAATTATAACTGAAGGCAAAATAAATATACAAAGAAAGGTACAAAGTATTGTGGGAGTTCAAAAGAGACAGTTTACTTCCAAATGGCACTGTAAGAAAAACTTTAGAAAAGGGTGGCATTTGGTCTAAGGCTTAAATGATAGGTACATTTGCTACTAGTGGAGTCTGAAACTGTTAAGGAGATGCCATTCCAAGTGGAAGGGATAAGATAAGCAAAAAAGTCGAGTTGTGAAGTCCAAAGCAAAACCAGCAAACAACACAGAGAGATCATAAAGACCCATGGTGTTAGAGAAAGTCAGTCCTGAATCTAAATATTAACTCTGTCACTCATATTAGCTGTGTAACTTTGGGACAAATTATTTAACCTCTCTGGTTTAGTTTCCTCATCTGTAAAACTGGACTATTACACACGCCTCAGCCAGGTTACTGTGAGAATCAGAGAAACATATGTAAAAACATCTAGCTCCCAATAAATATTTAATAGAGGTTAGCTATTGTTAGCTGTTAGTATTTTTATTATTTTTTTGAAAGACTAAAATTATGCTACCCAAAACATTATTAACTATACTATATGGGACAACAAATTGACAGATTCTCAGTAACACTTTGAATTAGCCTGGAAATAAGCAAACGACAACCATAATGATGGAAAGAGAAACTGAACGATAGGTGACTGAAGCTACTTGATCATTTAGTCAGCTGTGAGGACAGTACAAGGTTTAGGAGTATATTACAGAGAGAGATGCCTAATTATATGTACACAGAGAAAGTAATCCAAACAGCAGAGGCAATAAACAAGTAATTAAATGTATCACACGCTAGCACATTCAGAAACAACCCCTTTGCTTCGCTGAGCTATGTGTCCAACTAAGCCCTTCCAATAATGTTCCACTGAAATATTCAATGACGATAAATTCCCTATGTAAGGCTGAGATGTTCTGAATAACCCATCTAGTTAGCCCACTTTTCTTCTCCCAATAAAATGCACCTCTGAGAGCAAACACTAATGAACTGTGTCTTCCTTTCAAACACCCTTACCCTGAATGCTTAACAACTTCCAATGACAGAGAAAAAGACATGTCCATCATTTCATCACTGAATCACAGGTAATATTTTTCACAAACAGCATCCCTTTAAGAGAGGCATCCTAATGCACTCCCTATTTGAATGGGAGTCATTATCTACGAAATGTGACTACCTTAACCAGATATGTGACTTTTCATTGACTACAACATAGCTCCAATACATAAACTTGTGATTATTTAGGGTGTAATTTGGTGGTAGTCAAAGAAATGAACCATAGAATTGAAACTATACGAAATGGTACAGTTTGGCTCAAGCGCAGTACCATCGTGGAAAGAAAATAAAAACCCCTACTCCAGAATTCCAATACTCTCTTCTAGCAAAAGAAAAGATTTCTAATTTTGCTGAATTAATGAGCCAAACTCCTACACTTTGTTAACATTATCATTTAACTTACTTTCTAATCCTGAAGTGCCTCACACATTGCCCTCCACACAATGAAAAGAACACATTCTACGAAGCTAAATTCTAACTGGTATCCTAAAGCTTACAATTCTTATACATATACGTAGAGGGCAAGAAAAACAGAAAATTTTAGCTACAGTAGAGCAGGTATCTCTCAAGGATGTACCAAAGGGGTTGAGATTGAAAATATACTGGGATTAGAGGAATAGTAAAACTTCTATTTATTATTACTCTTCTTTTAAGATGGTAGTTTTGTGCATTTGTTTCCATCAAAAAGTACATCTCATTTTAAAAACCATTAAAAACAGTAAAAGTTGAATACTGTAAACTTTTAGAAAAAATGCCTCATAAGAAATATATTGCTTCTTTCTTAACAATGACAAAACCATTACCACCACAATAACTAAGCCCCAAACAGCAAGTATCTAAACAAGATGCACAACAATAACCACAATCAAAAACCTTTTTCCTTAAAACTTACATATCAAAGCTGGATATATGTATACTTCGTGACTAAGTATTTCCACTTACAGGCATATACCAAACCAATATATGTTTACAGGTTCACCAAAGGACATACAAAAGAATGCTCGTATAGAACTATTCATACTGGCCCCAAACTGGAAACATTCATCAATAGCAGAATGCATAAACTGTGAAACATTCATACAACGTAGTATTATACAGCAATGAGAATAAACTAACTACAACTACTGTGCAGTAACATGGATTAATCGACACAATTTCAACATAATGTTGAATGAAAAAAGCTAAACACACACGAAAAGTACACACTACATAACTCCATTCACATAAAGTTCAAAACTGGTAAAACTAAACTATGGCATAAAAAGTTAGAATTAAAAAAAAAAAAATTTGGAATTGCAGTTACCTTGGGGAAGGGGTGACAGTGATTGGAAAAGTCAGGAGGGGGTTTCTGAGATTTGTAATATTTCTTTGCTTTTGTAAAAATGCACTGAACTGTACACACAATTTGTATGCTTTCTTGTATGTACATTTTACTTTGGTAAACAGGAAAAATTTTTTTAATAGCATACAAACTGAATTCTTTAAAATATCAATTCTTACTTCAAATACAGCAAACACCCTAATGTAAGTCCTTGACAAATCTTTTGGCATACTACGTAAACATCTCAAAGAAATGTGCTTTGTAAAGGATAATTTTTAACAAATCTAAAAGTACTGAAATCATACACAGTAAGTTCTCCAATCACAATGAAATTTAATTAGAAATCAGCAACAGTAAGCTAATTAGAAAAATCCCAATATTTGGAACATAAATCACAGCTCAAAGAACAAATTGCAGAAAAATTAGAAAATATTCTAAACTCAATGACACAACATATCAAAAGTTGTTGAATGTAGCTAAAGCAGTGCTTAAACACAACTGTTTAGCTTTAAATCCTTCTGTTGGGAGGGTAGTGTCCAAAATCAATGATCCAAGATTCCACCTTAAGAAAGCAGAAAAAGGAACAAACTAAACTGAAAGAAGTTGAGCAATGGTTCTCAGCTGTGAGCAATTTTGCCCACCAAGACATCTGACAATGTCTGGAGATATTCTGGTTATGCCAACTAGGAGGAGGCTACTGGCATTTTGTAAGGAGATGCTAGGGATGCTGCTAAACATCCTAATATGCACAAAACAGAATTATCTGACCCCAAATGTCAAGACTGCTAACGTTGAGAAACTGAGGTAGAGAAATATAATAAAAACCAGGGACAGGAATGAAAGAAATAGAAAATGAGAAATAGTGAAAATCAGTAAAATTGAAAGCTGACTTTTAAAAATCAATATATTGATAAACTACCTCTAAGGCTGATGAAGAATAAAAGACAAAAATTACAATACAAAAACAGTATCAAGAGTGTGCATCATTACAGATTCTATATACATCATACATTAAAAGGATAAGAGAATATCATTAACAACTTTATGCCAACAATTGTCCAGATCATCTAAATTTGATAACTTAGATGATATGAACAAATTTCTTGAAAGATACAAATGATCAAAACTGGCTCAAGAAGAAACAGAAACTCTGAATTACCTTTCATCTATTAAAGAGATTGAAATCATAATTTAAAAAAAAAAAAAAAACTTCCCACAAAGAAAACTCCAGGCCTGTAAGTTCTCCATTAGCAAATTTTACCAGGCATTTAAGGAATAAATAAAACCAATCCTACATAAAATATTTGAAAAAATAAAGATAGAGGGAACACTTTCCAAATCATTTTATGAGACCAGTATTAGCCTGATACCAAAACCTGACAAAGAAATTACATAGAAAACAAACAAAACAAATACTAATATCTCTCATGAACATAGACACAAAAATTCTAACAAAATATTGCCAAATTGAACCCAACAATATACAGAAAGTACCCTAGTTCTTGGGACAGAGCTTCTAAAACCTTGAAATTTTCTGAGTAATTAGGAGTGTCTTCATTATTCATGGTGAGTCTTTGGACCACACCTGAGTTTATGCCAAGGAGAGATAACTCAGGATAGGGGCTAGTCACATCAGAAAGACCAACCATGTGATTAGAGGGTTGGGGCTTTGAGTCACTGATTCTGGCCCAACACAGGCGAGAAAAGTACTGGGAACTGACAACCATATAACCAATGATTCAATCAATCATGCTTATGTAATAATATCCCAATAAAAACTCTGGAACCTGAAACTTGGGTGAGTTTCATGGTTGGTAAACATATAAATGTGCCAGGAGGGTAATGCATCCTAATTCCATGGAAAAAGCACAGAAGCTCTGTGTCCAGGTTCCTCCCAGACCTCACTCTCTGTGTCTGTGCATTTGGCTGGTCCTGATCTGTATCATTTACAATAAAACTTGTAATTATAAGCCTAGCAGCTGGGCATGGTAGCGCATGCCTATACTGTTAGCTACTTGAGAGGCTGAGGCAGAAGGACTGCCTTGAGCCCAGGATTTTGAGGTTGCAGTGAGCTATGACCATACCACTGCACTCTACCCTGGGTGACAGTGAGACCCTGTCTCTAAAAACAGACAAAGTGTAGCACTGTCCTGAGTTATAAGTAGTTCTAGCAAATTGTCAAACCTGAAGGGGCTGTAGGAACCTCTGAATTTGCAGCCAGTTGGTCAGATGTGAGAGTGGCCTGAGGACTCCTAAACTTACGGCTGGCATCTGTAGCGAGGGCAGACATGTTGGGGACTAAATCCTTAAACCTATGAAGTTTGTTTTAGCTCTGGGTTGTTAGTATCGGTACTGCAACAGTACAAAATACACCATGACTACATAGGATTTATTTCAGGAATGCAGGTTTAAGAGACTCAAAAATCAATCAATGTAATCCTCCATATTAACAGAATAAAAAAGAAAATGACAGTATCACCTCAATAATGTAGAAAAAGCATTTAATAAAATTTACCATCCATTCATGATAAAAACTCTTAGCAAATAAGGGAAGAAAGAAATTCACTCAACCTAAAAGGCATCTAAGAAAAAGTATAGTCACACTCAATGGTCAAAGAATGCATTTTTTCATAAGATCAGGAACAGGGCAAGAATGTCCATTCTCATCACTTCTATCCAGCACTGTACTAGAGATTCTAGCCAGTGAAATAAAACAAAAAAAAGGAAACACACAGAAGGAAATGGAAAAAATAAAAATGTCTTTACTTGCAAACAACATTACTGTCTATTTAGAAAATCCTAAGGAAGTCGGGCACAGTGGCTCACGTCTGTAATCCCAGCACTTTGGGAGGCTGAGGCAGGTGGATCATCTGAGGTCAGGAGTTCGAAACCAGCCTGACCAAAATGGAGAAACCCCGTCTCTACTAAAAATACAAAAATTAGTCGGGCGTGGTGGCGAATGCCTGTAATCCCAGTTACTCAGGAGGCTGAGGCAGGAGAATCACTTGAACCCAGGAGGTGGAGGTTGCAGTGAGCCAAGATTGCACCATTGCACTCCAGCCTGGGCAACAAGAGTGAAACTCCGTCTCGGGAAAAAAAAAAAAAACAAAAAAGAAAATCCTAAGGAATATACAGACTATTAGAACAATTAAGTTTAGGGAAGTCAGTTCACAAAACCAATATGCCAAATTTAATTGCCATTTAAAATAGCATCAAAGAATACTTAAGGGTAAATTTAACAAAGTATGTGCATGACTCACACTCTGAAAACCTAAAAAATACTGCTGAAATTTGAAAACATGCAAATAATAGACATACCATGTTAATGAACTAGAAGAGTCAATAGTTAAGACATACCGAGTTTCCCCCAATTAATTTATAGATCCAATGCAATCCCAACAAAAATTCCAGCAGGCTCTGCTGTAGAAATTGACAAACTGATTCTAAAATTTATGTAAAAATGCAGGCCATGTGCAGTGGCTCACGCCTGTAATCCCAACATTTTGAAAGGTAGAGGTGGGAAGATTGCATGAACCCAGGTTCAAGACCAGCCTGGGCAACATGGTGAAACCGTACCTCTACAAAAAATACAAAAATTAGCGAAGTGTAGGAGTGCACACCTGTAGTCCCAGCTCCTAACTCAGGAAGCTGTGATGGGAGAATCACCTGAGCCCAAGAAGGTTAAGGCTGCAGTGGGCCATGATCATGCCACTGCACTCCAGCCTGGGTGAAAGAGTGAAAGCCTGTCTCAAAAAAATTAATTAATTAAAACAAAAATGCAAAAGACCCAGAATAGCCAAAGGAACTTTTGAAAAAGAAGAACCAAGTCAGAGTACATTCATTACCTGATTTCTTAACTTTTTGAAAAACTATAATTAAGACTGTGTGGCATTAGAATAAGGATGAATATTTAGATCAAAGGATCAGAACAGAAAATCCAGAAATAAGATGCACAAGTCTGTGGTCAACTGATTTTTCACAAAGATGCCAACCAAGGCCATTTGATGTATAAAGTATAGTCTTCTCAACAAATGATGCTGGAACAACTGGATGTCCATTTGCAAACAAACAAAAAAAAAATGAACTTCAACCTTTACTTCACACCCTCTGCAAAAATTAACTCTAAATGAATTTTAGATCTAAATGTAAAACCTAACATTATAAACTGCTAGAAGAAAATAGAGAAGAAAAAAATTTTTTTGAGATGGAATCTCACTCTGTTGCCCAGGCTGGAGTGCAGTAGTGTGATCTCAACTCGCTGTAGACTCCACTATGCAGGTTTAAGTGATTCTCCTGCTTCAGCCTCCCAAGTAGCTGGGATTACTGGCATGTGCCATCATGCCTGGCTAATGTTTGTATTTTTAGTAGAGACGGGGCTTCACCATGTTGGTCATGCTGGTCTCGAACTTCTGACCTCGAGATCCGCCTGCCTTGTCCTCCCAAAGTGTTGGGAATACAGGCGTGAGCCACCACACCTGACCAACAGAGCTTATTTATTTATTCATTTATTTGAGATGGAGTCTTGCTGTGTTCCCCAGGCTGGAGTGCAGTGGCAGGATCTTGGCTCGCTGCAAGCTCCGCCTCCCGGGTTCACAACATTCTCCTGCCTCAGCCTCCCAAGTAGCTGGGACTACAGACGCCCGCCACCACGCCCGGCTAATTTTTTGTATTTTTAGTAGAGACAGGGTTTCACCGTGTTAGCCAGGAT
>NW_012121265.1:8978877-8987757 GCF_000951035.1 Colobus angolensis palliatus
GAAACCCCGTCTCTACTAAAAATACAAAAATTAGCTGGGCATGGTGGTGCGCGCCTGTAGTCCCAGATACTCAGGAGGCTGAGGTGGGAGAATCACTTGAACCCACGAGGTGGGGGTTGCAGTGAGCCGAGATCGTGCCCTTGCACTCCAGCCTGGTGACAGAGCAAGACTCTGTCTCAAAAAAAAAAAAAAAGAAAAGAAAAGAAAAAGAAGAAAGAGTCAGGCATGAAATAAACATTCAGTAAATAATTGTTGGGGGGAAAATGAGTGGTCCTACAGATGTATAACACTTGCATCTATGGGGAGGAGGTGAGTATATTAATAATAATATAAAAATTAGGAGCAACTTCAAAAAAATAGACTTGATATTATGGGTAATGCTGTTAATTATAGTACCACTGACTGTGTTTTAAAATGTAGGAAATCAAAATAAAAAAACAATCTAACAAAAAATGCATGTTTATATTTCATCGGCACTATAAAATCACACTAAAAATGGGACCTGGAAATATACTTACTTTGTCAAAGCATACCATCAAACCTCTTTGATTGGATTAGTATTTAGAAAACTGTCCTTACTGAAAAAATGACAAAGAATCATGCCTTATTCAAAAGGAGGCAATGTTCTTTCATTTGTAAGGAGAAAGCTAGAAGAGAAAGCTTTCTTCTAGTCAACAGTACTGCCTGATTACAACAGTGATGCATGTATTGCTTAAAATCCAGCTTGACAATAAAGTCAGCCACCATCTACAGCTATAAGGCTTAAGCAATCACCATTTCTAAGCCACATGTGCTTTAATCATAAAATGAGTGATAATATTTTGTCTTCATAAAACAGAGAACTGTACTGAAGCATTCCCTTTCTACATTTTGTGATCTTCTACATCACATATTCAATATTTTGAAAAAAATGCCTTTCATCGAATAGGAACAGAAACAGCTGTCCTACTGACTTACAAGGCATGATCATACAAGTCTCCTTCAATACTTCCGTAGAGGAATATAACCTTAAGAAACCCAGCAATAGCAGGCCGGGCGCAGTGGCTCACGCCTATAATCCCAGCACTTTGGGAGGCCGAGGCGGGCGGATCACTTGTGGTCAGGAGTTCCAAACCAGCCTGGCCAACATGGTGAAACCCCATCTCTACTAAAATATACAAAAATTAACCGGGCGTGGTGGCAGGCGACTTAATCCCCACTACTTGGGAGGCAGAGGCAGGAGAATTGTTTGAACCCGGGAGGTAGAGGTTGCAGTGAGCCGAGATCGAGCCACTGCACTCAAACCTAGGGGATAAGAGCGAGACTTCTCTCAAAAAAAAAAAAAAAAAATAGCAAACTTACACTTCAAGGAAGCGAACTTACACTTCAAGGAAGCATTTAAAGGAAAGCCTGAGTTTTTTAGTATAAAGCATGTAATTCTTGGGAATTTTTCATTTAACTCAATTTTCGTGGAAGACTATCACAAAACACATTTCACTGGAAGTGTTAATCACTCAAAATGCAGAAAATACTGAAGAATAATAACAACATCATTAAGAGTTTAACTGCTACTAATCTACATTTTTGTCCTGAAACTTTGGGAGTTTTCTATGGGACAAAGACCCAGAAACTATTTTTTTTTTTTTTTTTTTTTTTTGAGACGGAGTCTCGCTCTGTCGCCTGGGCTGGAGTGCAGTGGCCGGATCTCAGCTCACTGCAAGCTCCGCCTCCCGGGTTTACGCCATTCTCCTGCCTCAGCCTCCCGAGTAGCTGGGACTACAGGCGCCCGCCACCTCGCCCGGCTCGGTTTTTGTATTTTTTAGTAGACACGGGGTTTCACCGTGTTAGCCAGGATGGTCTCGATCTCCTGACCTCGTGATCCGCCCGTCTCGGCCTCCCAAAGTGCTGGGATTACAGGCTTGAGCCACCGCGCCCGGCCGAAACTATTTTTTAAAATAAATTTTGAAAAACACAGAATAGTGGAAAGAAATTACACAAAAATAAAAATAAGGCTTCATTCAATTCTTCTGTGAACAAATAGGTTCATGTAGAATAAAGAGAAGATAAAGCATCTCAAGTTACTACTGGAAAAAATCCTTTGTAACTACCCTAGGAAAATAATTCACCACCATCCCTCCCCGCAGAAAAACTAAAAATCCATGAAGATAGCCGATAAGGATGCAAAGCTAAAAATGTAACAATATAATAATTCTATCTAAAATAAGACTAAAACATTTCTTTATTCTATAGTTTAAGAAAAATTAAACTAAACCCTTATAAGCAACAGAAAAGTTGTTTTTTAGTGTCCTCCATCTTAGAAGGTGGAACTGAAATACTGCTGTTATGAGATTCTTTAGTATCCATAGGACACTAAAGAGAAGAAACATATCAACTTGAAATTAAAGCATAAATTGGCTATTTACTACTTCCCAGATTACCTTAAAACAATGCAATTACTATGTGCGTGTCACAGGCTCATATGAATATTTATTGTCAATATTTGACAAACTTCTGGTTCTTTCAATATGCAAGTTTTGATATTATTTTATTTTCACCAAACAGGATGACACTGAACGTTCTTCAAAATTAAGTGTGGCATTCTGTAGCCCACTTGTTTAAAAGAATTGACGTTTAGAGATTTTTATTCTTTAAATACTACATACTGTTCTTCCAAATGTATCATTAACATCCCTTGGAACACAAAGTAATTAGAGTTTGCCAAAGCAGGGGTTCTATCATCCTTCCTTCAAGTCTAATATGGTACTCAGCACAAAAAAGAAACTCAATTTAAGACAGTCTACGTGGGCCGGGCGCGGTGGCTCAAGCCTGTAATCCCAGCACTTTGGGAGGCCGAGACGGGCGGATCACGAGGTCAGGAGTTCGAGACCATCCTGGCTAACACAGTGAAACCCTGTCTCTACTAAAAAATACAAAAAGCTAGCCAGGCGAGGTGGCGGGCGCCTGTAGTCCCAGCTACTCGGGAGACTGAGGCAGGAGAATGGCCTGAACCTGGGAGGCAGAGCTTGCAGTGAGCTGAGATCCGGCCACTGCACTCCAGCCAGGGCGACAGAGCGAGACTCCGTCTCAAAAAAAAAAAAAAAAGACAGTCTACTTGGAGTTTGAAAACCTTCCATTCTTTAAGAAACACATACTATGTACGGGGCACTGTGATAAGTACTAGGGATAAATGTTTAAGCAGAAGAGACTCAATCGCTGCCCGCCTCACAGTGTTTTTAATCCAGTGAATAGGATACGAATTTAAGAAAGAATTGGATAACTGTATTTCTACAAACGTGATGAACACTATGAAGGAAAAATAGGGGTGCCATGAAGTACGTGAAGACCTGATCTACTATGACAGATGAGGAAACATTCCTGAGGAACTTATGATCGAGCTGAAGGAAAAGTGTTGTTCAACAGAGATAACAAAGGGAGAGGAAAAATGATTTCCAGCAGGGAACAGTAAGTATGCAAAGATCTTGAGGTAGAAGAAAACGTGTATCCAAAGAAGTCTGGCCAATATAATTCATAAGAACTGGCCAGGCATGCTGGCTCATGCTTGTAATCCCAGCACTTTGGGAGGCCAAGACGGGCAGATCATGAGGTCAGGAGATTGAGACCATCCTGGCTAACACAGTGAAACCCTGTCTCTACTAAAAATACAAAAAATTAGCCAGGCGTGGTGGTGGACACCTTTGTCCAAGCTACATGGGAGGCTGAGGCACGAGAATGGCGTGAACCTGGGAGGCAGAGCTTGCAGTGAGCCGAGATCGCGCCACTGCCCTCCAGCCTAGGTGACAGAGCAAGACAAAAAAAAAAAAAAAGAACTGTGGTTGCAGGGACACCAGGTAAGAAGTTACTGCAGTCGTCCAGGTAAGAGATGATGGTAGCTGAGATTAGAAGGACAGTAATGAAGGTAACAGGAAAGAAGGCCGATTGAAGAGATACTTAGGAAGAAATCAGTGTTACACTGCAGCAATGGCTTATTTAGTAGAGTTTTAAGGATGACAGACCTTGAGATTTTTTCACCTGTGATACCAAATAGTAAAGAAACTAGAATCTGAGCTTATCTGATGCTCCCCAAAGAGCCAGATAGCTATTGCAGCCACATTCTCTAACAGCAGTAACATCTTAGCAATGTTGATTTTTGGAAGTGTGCCAGAAGGCTGTGACCAAGACCACAGTAAAATCAAGCATTTATTTTAAAAATAATTATATATTATAGGTCCCACTTCCAACTATCAGACCCATCCCAAATGATAAAATTACTGGTATTTGCAAGGAACATATCTGTAATATCACATTATATCATTTATTTTCTCTCCTTTGTACTTCTGTGAAAATAAGATTTTAAGACATGGGGGAAGGGGAATAGGAATTTATAGTATTAGGAGTTAACTTTCAGCATAAATTTATAAAGTAACTTTTTATTTTTTTGGATGGAGTCTCATTGTGTGGCCCAGGCTGGAGTGCAGTGGCGTAATCTCGGCTCACTGAAAGCTCCGCCTCCCAAGTTCCAGCAATTATCCTGCCTCAGCCTCCCAAGTAGCAGAGATTACAGGCACACGCTACCATGCTCGGCTAATTTTTGTATTTTTAGTAGAGACAGGGTTTCATCATGTTGGCCAGGCTGGTCTCAAACTCCTGACCGCAGGTGATCCACCTACCTCAGCCTCCCAAAATGCTGGAATTACAGGCATGAGCCACTGCACCCGGCCTAAAATAACATTTTTGTCAGGCATATCATATAATACCTGAGAATACCAGGGGTAAAAGAATCAATCACCATTATGTCTTAAAGATGCTATGATGTCAGAGAAACAAATGTCATTTTATAACATACATCAATGTTCAAGATGTATAGTAATAAAAGCTACTTCCACACTAGTAGCTTTTTGATCAGGTAAAAATAAGACACATATACTTATGAACTCTATTCCTTTCCTTGTTTCAGATGATAAACACATGGAAATTTCTGTAAGTCTTCTTTCTGCTTTATGTAACCAACATAATAAAATCTCTATTAAAATCCAACAGTAAAGTTAAAATTAAGAAGAAGCCTACAGAGTCCTCTTTGAAATGGATCAACACTATTGTCCAAATACCCCAGTACTGGAACTTCTACCTCAGCTCTCCTTAATTCCATGAAGCAGGCATTTTATATAAGTGGCTAAGGAGAAATAATTTCTAGTGTTTCATTTTAACATACTAGTTCTCTCTCATAGGCCCCAGCCCAAACCCCACACATTTGTGGATCTTGAGATTTGACATTCTAAAATCTATTTATTTCTCTCTCTTTCTTGCTACTTACATTCCCATAAAAAAGTATCTTCTTTTGTTTTAGGTGGTCTAACGTTCACATATTCTCCTTTGGGCACTATCAGAACACTATGGCATGCTTGCAGTTTTACAAATTTTCCAACATGCTATGCTAAAACACAGTAATTAGCACGGTGGTCCCACACATAATATTAGAATCCTGGCCGGGCGCGGTGGCTCAAGCCTGTAATCCCAGCACTTTGGGAGGCCGAGACGGGCAGATCACGAGGTCAGGAGATCGAGACCACTTGGCTAACAAGGTGAAACCCCGTCTCTACTAAAAAATACAAAAAACTAGCCGGGCGAGGTGGCGGGCACCTGTAGTCCCAGCTACTTGGGAGGCTGAGGCAGGAGAATGGCATAAACCCGGGAGGCAGAGCTTGCAGTGAGCTGAGATCCGGCCTCTGCACTCCAGCCTGGGTGACAGAGCAAGACTCCGTCTCAAAAAAAAAAAAAAAAAATTAGAATCCTAACAGAAATGCTAGCATGAAAGAGAAATATCACTTAGCCCAAACCCCAAGCTGAGCAAAGTGTAAGTCAACAGATGACTAAGAGTTTTTTATTAATGACCGGTAACATAATTGATAAAAACCTAGGAATGTGCATTTTATTTATGCCTCTACAATCCTTGAGTTCCTAAAAATGTCACATCTGCAATGATGGGAGACATATTAAATTACTAATATAGTAACCAATCTCTAAAACTGTCAACAAATCAGAGTCACAGAAGTTCAGGACAATGAGGGACCTTGGTGAGAATCTAATACATCTCATTTTACAGATGAATATAGTAAGGGATGGAAAATGTACTGAAATTATATACCTAATTTCTAGAAAATAGGAAAGGCTTAACTACTTGCAGCATGACAGAACCCAGGTCTGGTTTCCTATGTGTACTCTTACTATGTCTCCAAGTTGAAAAAGAGTTTTTAATCTATGTGGATTGAAACATACATAAATTCCTGAATAGGTCTTAATTCTTGATAGCTTAAACATTGAAACTGTAAGGACAAGCAAATGTACATTTTTTAAAATGCTCTATATCATACCACATATTTTCATCTCCACCATACTACAACAAAATCTCTAGACTCACACACAACACATATAGTACATCAAGCTTATGGTTATTTTTATAACTTAAGAAATTAAAAACTATATAGTAGTCTTAATGAAAAGTAGCTAAAAAAGGGAACATGCACCTCTACAGAGAAGTCAAAGGAGAAAAGTGAATCCTAGTTTTTCCTCGGAGATGTCTGAAATACAGACTGGTATGATCCAACCTCATGAGTTCCAATTGTTATCTATAGAAGCCTCAGGCTTTCTGCATCAAGAGCCCCATTCTGTCCCAATCTGCTGTTCCAAATGACTAACCAACCACCTGACTGAAGCTCCCCAAAGCCTTCAGGGAAATTTGGTTACTCAGGGATTGCTCTGTCCTCCCCAAAATGAATGTTTATTATATTCTCTAGACAAAGCTCTGGGAAACAGAAATAAAGGTCTCATTTAATTCCTCTTATCAATGGAAAAGGCAGCCATCTGTTAATCTTCTGTTAAGAAAGGCCTTTTGAAAACTTCTTATGAGATGAATATTAGGAATTTACTGGCTCCCTAGAATAAAAACACTGAAGAGACAGCCAGATACTACTCAAAGTTTTCAAAAATGGAAGTCAACTACATCTTAGTACATCTATTTTTTTCTCTTTTCGAGATAAAATTTCATTATGTCATCCAGGTTGGTCTTGAACTCCTAAGTTCAAGCAATCCTCCCACCTCAAACTCCCAAAGTGCTGGAATTACAGGCGAGAGCCACTAGGGCCATCCTTTCCAAGTACATCTAGACAAGTATATTCTAAAAGATCTATTCTGCTTGAAAGATAAGCAGATTTTTTTTTTCATTTTTGCTTGTAGAGCCCACCAACCAATCCGATCTTATTTAAAGAGGCAAAACTTTCACAGCACGGTCTTCCCTTTCCTCCTTAAACAAATAACCACACCCGCTCACTACCAATTCTACCTAAATATTTTTATTCCTTTAACAAAGCCCTTGATTCTGCTTTACATCCTGCCAGACCTATTTCTGACTTTTTTTTAATCTTCTTGGACTGTCCTAAACTTGACCAGAATATTAAAAGCCACCCCACAATTACTTTTAGCATGTGGCTACATGCATGGACACATGCTGCCAAGTTTCTCAAGTTTCTCAACTTACTGTCCTCTCAGTAATAGCCATCTTAATAATCCCAGCAAGAACTTCTTTGGTCGTCTTTCCAGATTCTATTCCGTCCCTTCCATGCAAAAACCAGGTTATGATTTCCAGACTTTATTATTTTAAAAGGGCCAAATCCCCACCCCAGGGTAGTGGTAAAGGAACCTATCAAGTGCTGCTCCTCCAGGCTTAGGATTACAGGAGAAATGTGCTCCTTCCCTCCAGTTCCCTCTTCTAAGCGTTCCCAGTTTGCTACCTGTTGGCAGTGCTGGTGTTGCTGCTCCCGCTGCTGTGTTTCTGTGCCCGGCTCAACCTCCGTGGGGGCTTTGAATGCTGCAGTCGGGGGCTTGGCATGGACGGGAATGAAGAGGCGTAGCCATGTTCACACTCTGAAGAGAGCAAGAAAAAAAGATATGGTAAGAAGAATATAGTACCCAAATCCATTGAACCACAAATCCAAGGTCTTTGCAGTAACAGGTTTTTGAAAGCAAGCAAAAAGGTACAATGTTTCCACTCTTTTTGGTTAGAAGATTAATGTCCCTCGCCTGGACATCAATCCTGTGACACCCCATCAGCTGGAAGGTGTTTTGATATCTCCTCTAAACCAAATAATTTATCCCCCCTTTCCAAAATCCTTCTCTCCCCCCAATTTTTTTTTTAGGTTTCAGATGCTTTAGAACAACATTTTTTTGACCAGTTACCATTCGCCTCATTGATTTTACCTGCCTCAAAAATTTCCCTTTACTTTCAACTCTCTCTGTTCTAAAGAGTCTCTTTTAAGCCCAATATTTCCGTGTACTTCGAACAAGTCTTACAGAGACATTTTCTCTCTTGACACCACAATCTCCGAGTTCCTGCTCTTCCTGCCCCATCTCCACAGCCCCTTGGGCTGCCACCGCTAAAGGGGCCCTATCTCACCACCCCGCAGGTATTCAGAGGCCCCTTCCGCACGCTGCCAGTCCTCTGCCCACTCTCCACCGGCTTTCCCCCGCTCGGTGTTCTCCTGGCCGGTGTTCTCCTGGCCTCGTCTCCTCCCCAGACACCCCCAGCATCCGCGTTCCTCCTTCTTAACTCCCAGCACCCTCTCTCACTCCAGGCCCTCCTGGTTTCTCCATAGTCACCCTCTCTCCAGTCCCGGACCGCCCTCTCTCCAACTCCCCTCCGCCCGTCTCCTTCCCGCTCCCCGCACACCCACAGCCCTACCCTCCGGGCGCACCCTCGCACCTCCCCCCGCACCTGCACGACCTCTCACACACGCCTCCACTCACGATCTCAGCACACACACTTCCCCACGCGCTCCTCACGCGCGCGAGCTTCCCACGCACGCACGCCCCCCCACACGCGCACGCCCTTCCCGCACACGCCCCTTCCCC
>NW_012121265.1:8988646-8988896 GCF_000951035.1 Colobus angolensis palliatus
CTCACATGCGCGCACCTCACACGCGTGCCCTGCCTCACCGGCCGCACCGCACTCCCCATAAAGATTAGTAGTACTCGGGCTCACGCAGCGGCGCCCAGCCATTACCTCGCTCCCGGCGCTCCAAAAACTCGGCAGCCTCCAGCAGACGCTGCACGTTGATCATCCTTACCCGCTCCATGGGCACCGCGGGCGGCGACCGGCGCCTCTCTGCACTCCCTTCCCGGGCCGACAGGAGGCGCCGCAGGCGGCT
>NW_012121265.1:8989151-8990167 GCF_000951035.1 Colobus angolensis palliatus
GCAGCGCCGCGGCCCGCCCCCTCCCGCCCCTGCCTCTGCCCCCTGGGAAATGTAGTCCCGCCCCTGCCCGCGGCTGCCGGGAATCGTAGTGCGCACGCTGTTTCAGGGCGCCCGCGTTCCGCACGATTCGCAAAGGTCGTCGGAAGGTGTAGTCCCGCTAGGTTTCCTTTCCTGTCTCTAGGGAAGCCTAAGAAGTTGCGGGACTTTGCTTCTGGGAGGGAAGGATTTTTTTTTTTCCCCCTCCAGACACGATGTGGAATGAGAAGGATTTGAGCGAGCTGGGAGTCTACTCCCGGGGAAACTTGTTTCTCAGCGACTCCCTGCGGTTGCCCGGGGGCTGAGACACTCTTTATTCCAAGTATCATGTTGCAGTCCTCTATCTCCTACTTTCTCATGCAACGTATGTGCCTCAGTTTCCTCATCTGCAAAATGAGAAGAGTAACACACCTGCACCAACAGCGCACACAGAAACTGGAAAAGCCGAAACTGCTGTTCAAAAACGAGGGATGATTTCAGAGGGTTTCCATGAAGCCCTTCTTCCACCTCAGCTTCCACACAGACAAGTAGTTATCTTACTTTTTAAAACTTTCTCCTCCCTCAGTCCCTCACTAATGCTTTTAGACGCCAGAAAATTCTCCCTGGTGCTGAACAGAGTTTGATTCAAATCCTGACTCTGCTACTTACACTAACAGTGTGAACTCTTCCAGCCTCATTTTTCTTATGTATAAAATGGATATGATCATATCCACGGCCTTGAGCGCGTGCCATGTGCCAGGCACTGTACTAGACTTAGTGTGCATAGTAAAAGAGAAACAGACGCAGACCTGCTCTCGAGGTTCCTGTATTCAGTAGGGCTTTTTGCGAAGATTAAATGCAATAATTCCAGCACTCAGTATATACTAGGCACTCAGTAAATAGAAGCGATGATGATGTTTTTCTCTTACGCTGTCCTCTGTAGCTAAAAGGGGAGTTAGCTAAAGAGAGCAGAGACCACATTAAAAGACTGCCACTGGCCG
>NW_012121265.1:8991017-8997429 GCF_000951035.1 Colobus angolensis palliatus
TCACTGCAAGCTCCGCCTCCCGGGTTCATGCCATTCTCCTACCTCAGTCTCCCGAGTTGCTGGAACTATAGGCGCCCACCACCACGCCCAGCTAGTATTTTGTATTTTTAGTGGAGACGGGGTTTCACCGTGTGAGTCAGGATGGTCTCGATCTCCTGACCTCATGATCTGCCTGCCTAGGCCTCCCAGAATGCTGGGATTATAGGCGTGAGCCACTGCGCTGGGCCTCCACCCTATTTGTTTTAACCTGCTGGTTGACATCACATCCAAAATAACACGAAGCTCCTGGTGAGGGAAGAGTTTCCTCCTCCCGTGGTCATTCCATTGGCTCCTGCAGAAAATACCATCTTGAGATGGAACTCTTACCCTCTTAAAAATGTTAACGGCTTCATGCTGCATTTTAACATACCTTTCCCTCATACCTTTTATTTTCTTTTTTTCTAAAGTGAATAAAATCTCCAGTGAGGTCACAAGCTGCAAAATTCTGCCAGTCCTTTTAAATATTACACTTGGCACCACATTTAAAACCAAATAGATATTCCATCAAATGCAAGAAGACCCAAAATGAGAGGTGTTCAGCCACAGAATAACTTTTTTTTTTTTTTTGTAAAGGCTTTGAAAAAGGGACTGTTTTTTTTAGCTGTTGACTAGGTCGTTTCAGATCTGGGCTTTCCCATTGGGTGTTGGTAACAACCACCCTCCACCCTCAACAAGAGCCATGTTGGGTAGGGGTGGGACTCGATTATTTTACAGAAAATATCATTCATTTAGAACATCTGTTAGTTGAGGGTAGAAATTTTTTTTTCTTTTTTTTTTTTTTTGAGACAGAGTCTCAGTCTATCACCTGGACTGGAGTGCAGTGGCGCGATATCGGCTCATTGCAACCTCCACCTCCCAGGTTTAAGTGATTCTCCTGACACAGCCTCCTGAGTAGCTGGGGTTACAGGTGCCTGCCGCTACGCCCAGCTAATTTTTTGTATTTTTGTAGAGACACGGTTTCACCGTGTTGGCCACGCTGGTCTCGAACTCCTGACCTCGTGATCTGCCCGCCTCAGCCTCCCAAAGTGCTGGAATTACAGACCTGAGCCACTGTGCCTGGTCAGGACAAATACAACTCTACTTTTCCTAATAGGAGGTAAACTTGTGTGACAAGTAATCAAGAAAAGTAGTACAAACTGAAAATATACATGAATTCAAGATGGCTTTAATTCCAGAGGTCACAGAGCCATAGCTGGTTAGGAAGAGATGGCTAGATGCAAGAGGCCTGGGGCCTATGCATGGCCTTCCACAGTTGACCTCCAGGTGAACTAACCTAGAGCCCTTCTTCTAGAGTCATGGCCAAGAGGGAGATGAGGACATGGAAAATAGAGCGAGACTCACCAAAAGGCCACCTGCATTGAAGAAGAGGAGAGAGGATGATCATGGTAGGCAGTATTAAGGGCTGGTTCATGTACAGAAATCTCCAGCCTTTTCCAAAAGCAACTGAGGTACCACTTCCTTCTCCCTGCTCTGGCTGCCTCCTGGAGTCCTTCCTAGGATATCAGCTACAAGGGCCTCTCCAGCACAAAGCTTAGGGCTCTATCCACAGGAAAGTAATGCTACCCACAAACCATCCCTCAGCAACAGTCTCAACCCAGAGGAACCCAGAGGCAGCCATGGCCTTTCTTTTGCTCCAGTGCACTAGTTTCCACTACAAATGCAGATGGGGAAACAGGAAAAGCAAGGCTTCCGAAGTCTACTGATATAAGAACCTGGAATCCTACCCATAGTCTCTGTCCTGCCCTCTCCCTAAAGTATGTATCTCTCTCAAGGGAGTCATTTGAAAATGGAAAAAGTCCCCCAGAATCCCCCAGGCCTATAACGATCACAGCCACAGATGGGGACAATCTGCCTTCTGAAGGAAGCAGGCAAAGCCCTCAATTCTTAAGGGTCCTTTCTCAGCACAGTTTACTTAGTGACAATTTCCAACTGATTTATTGCAGATTCATAAACAATGGAGGCTGATGTGTTGTATCTTTTCTTCAGGGAGGAGAGATGGGGAGAGAGGAAGGGGCCATGAGGTTAAGTTACAAGTCCAAAGTCACTGTGTTGATGACACCTTGCACTTTGGAAAACTTCCCTGAAACTGCAAAGTGTTTACTGAATAGGGCACTGTTTTCCGCAACTATCTTTAAGGATGGGCGTTTTCAAATACTCAACATTGGGGATAGGGGAGGTGAACTCCAAGCTCTTAAATGAAAACCGTAACAGTTATACATTTTTCCATCCCCCCACTCCAAAATGACTACCGCAGCCTCCTCCCCCCCTCTTCCCCCAGAGCCCAGAAACGTGAAGAACAGCAGAAAACCTTTCCCTCGCCCGGTGAGTCAGCCTTGCCTAAGTTCATGCGTAAGCTCTCCTCAAGTCAGCGGCAGCTCAGAGCTGCGGGTCTCTGTGCAGCCGAGATAAATTTGGGCCTAGAAGGGATGACGTAATGCTAAACCCGAGAGGTAGCTGCCGCCTCCCAGGGCTCCGGTCGCCAGGGCTGCCGGCTGACATCCCAACCACACGGAAACGCACCAAGCCACTCAGGTGCTGCCCGAGCTGGAGAGAAAGGGAAAGGACATGTGGTGGGTGGAACGCCAGGGGGAGGCAGTGTTTATCTGAGACCGCTGAATCTGGAAGTTTGTTGTTTTTTAACTCCAGCTTTACTGGTGAGATCAGACCACTGGCAAAGGCTCAAACAGCTGCACTTGACTTCCATCCTGACCCATCTCTTCCCTCTTAGAAAAGGGCTTCTTACATTTTATTAAATGGCCCTTATTCGAGCAGCCTATTTCAGTGATTATAATGGATGTGTTAATCTCTCAAATGTCCTTTTCCTTCTTTTTTGCACGAACTTGGATCCAAGAAGACATCTGCATTGCAGGATTCAATTAACATGCACATCTAAGTGGCTTGCTTACTCTGGAGCACCCCACTTGGGGTAACACCAGGGTGCTACCGATAAGGTATTTAGGAGGATTTTGCTAGGGCCATGCCAAGTGAATATTTCCCCAAATAACATTTCAAGGTTTATGTCATAGAAGTTTGTGTTATTAAGTTTGTTTCTCAATACAGTCCTCATTTTTCAGTTGAGAAAGTTGAGGCTCAGAGAGGTATGGTAACTGGCCGAAGGCTAACAGCTGTCTATCAAACTGATGGAATAAGGGTTAGAACTCAAGCTTTTTAAACCTGTGGGGCCCAGTCCTTTAAATATCAAGATCAAGTTACATTCCCAAAGGATCCGAGTGCTGTTTTTTTCTGTTCATGGTTCCTTCTTCCCCAAGGAAATGTTGCCATCAGAGCGAACTCCTTCACTGCTGGTGATGACCCCAAGCCTTGGTCCCAACCTCACCCTTCCACTATAATTAAAAGACCACCACAGGAAACAATCTTTGTTGTGTCGAAGTAGTTTTCTTCATTAGAAATGCCTCCCAAATACTTTTCAACATTTATTAGTGTAATCACATTTATTCTTTAATTTGTGCCTGTAATCGTTTATGCTGGTAGATTTTGTGACTTTCAGCAATATCTGGCAAATAACCTGGTCAGCCATGGTGTGTTATTCTTTTGAAGCACTGTTCAGTTCCAAGAGTTGATATTTTTGTTTAGGATTTCTGCATCTATATTTGAAAGCAAAAGTAAACTGTATTTTTTGTTGTGTTTACTAGATGTTGGTATTGCAATAGTCTGTTCTTTCAAAGTTAGATATAACTTGTTTTTTTTTTTTTTTGAGACAGAGTCTCGCTCTGTTGCCCAGGCTGGAGTGCAGTGGCACAGTCTCCGCTCACTGCAAGCTCCGCCTCCTGGGTTTACGCCATTCTCCTGCCTCAGCCTCCCAAGTAGCTGGGACTACAGGCGCCCGCCACCTCGCCCAGCTAGTTTTTTGTATTTTTTAGTAGAGACGGGGTTTCACTGTATTAGCCAGGATGGTCTCGATCTCCTGACCTTGTGATCCGCCCGTCTCGGCCTCCCAAAGTGCTGGGATTACAGGCTTGAGCCACCGCGCCCGGCCATAACTTGTTTTTAAAACCTTAAAAAAAAAAAAAAAAAAGACTGCCAGAGGCCTTCTCCTGCTGCTAAGAGGATGCCCCACATTCTTGCCAAAGCCCCGGGTAACCCTCCCTCCCCTGCCAGGAGCTGGCCTTGAGTTGCCCTGCCCCCACCCCTTGGCATCACCACCCTTCTCCAGGCAGCAGAAACTTGTGGAGGTCACGCTTAGGTCCAGCCAGGCCCTGAGCACCAAACCACACAAGCAGCTCCTGCCACCTTGTATCTGAGTTCTCTCAGTCTCAGATGCAGCACTTATAATAAAAATAACATTATCTTGCGTGTCCAAGATGTAGCTGATCTCACCAGCTCTTCTAGCAACAGTGGTTTGATTTGAGGAAGCTGGGATTGTCCCTAGATCCTAGAACAATACGCATCCATTTGCCTACTAGCTGCCACGTAACTAGGGCCAACACGCACGGTGCTGCTTCTCCAGTCAGTTCATTTAATCCTCAGCACGCCTCTGAGATTCCTGTTTTACAAATAAGACCCAGAAAGGTTAGGTGATTTGCCCAAGGTTACAAAGGCTATGAAAAGATTTGAACGTGAATTTTCTGACTCTTGGACCCTACAGCATACATCATGTTATGTTCAATCGCATAAGGTCAGACGAAATTGGTTAAAGCAATGGTCTCAACCAAGGGCAATCCCATCACACTAAAAGGTGTTAGAAACATTGTAGGAGTGTCTTTTTTATTGTCACAAGGACTGGGGGGGTTCCAGTGGCATTTAGTGGGTGGGAACCAAGGATGTTAAATCCTGCCATATTCCAGACGAATCTGTACAAGAACTGTCACACCAACAGCTCCTGCGTTGAGAAACACTAGGTCAGAAAGATAAAGACAGAAAACTCATCATTTATTCAATAAATATTCCTTAAGCATCTGTTACATGCCAGGCACTAAGCTAGATGCCAAAGATAAAATAATGAACAAAACTACTTATGGTCCCTGTCCTCTATGTGCTTATATTCTAGCCCTCCAGACTGACAATAAGCAAGTAGAGTAAGTGTAAATTGTGATGAGTAGGATACAGGATAGATGATAAAAGTGGGGTAAGGTTTAGGTGGGTGGGTGAGGAGTTCTGGGATGATCACAAAGACTGTTTAGGACATCTTCTCAAACTTTAAGGAGCACACAAATCACCTGGGTATTGTGGCAAATGCAGATCCTGCTGCAGCAGATCTGGAGTCTCATTTCTGAGAAGCTCCCAGCAGGTACCAAGGCTCTCCATCCTCCAATCACACTCACTCTGAACGGCAGTGATGAAGGCCATGGCAAGGAGTTTGGATTTTAAGTGAGGCAGGAAAGAAACTATTGAAGGGCTTTTAAAAAGTAAGTAATAGGAACCCAGTTATATTTTGGGTTTTTTTTGCTTTTGTTTTTGTTTTCTGAGACAGAGTCTCACTCTGTCGCCTAGGCTGGAGTGCAGTGGCACGACCTTGACTCACTACAACCTCCGCCTCTCGGGTTCAAGCAATTCTCCTGCCTCAGCCTCCCGAGTAGCTGGGATTACAGGCACCCGCCACCATGCCTGGCTAATTTTCGTACTTTTTAGTAGAGATGGGGTTTCACCATGTTGGCCAGACTGGTCTCAATCTCCTGACCTCAGGTGATCCACCCACTTCGGCCTCCCAAAGTGCTGGGATTACAGACATGAGCCACCATACCCGGCCAAACCCAGTTATATGAAAGATCCCTCTTATCTCCTAGCTCTGGATCAGTGAGAGGAAGAGGTTGGCCTATGTCATTGTCTGACCGGAACCAGCTGACCCACACTGTCACAGTGGCAGCGAGGACTTAATGCTCATCTCTGCAGCTCACACTTGCCTCTCTCCTCTGGCTTCCCTGGCAGAAGTCTTGGCTCCATGTATGGGCCAGCCCAGTTGCCCTACAAGCTCGGGCGCCTCCAGAAGCCTAATACAGCCTGACAGGGTGTGGATTCACACCCTGACACCCTCGTATGCAGAACCACAGGAGACCTACTGGTTGGGTGAGTTCCCCAGGGGTTGCTGGGCAAGGGACTACTGCACGTGTAAGCAGTGACACCCTAAACCATCTCCGTCTAGAGAAAGGAGCCATTGGGCTCCACTGTCAACACCCAAAGGGCCCTGGAGGTCCTGACAGCCTGCTCTCTACCCTAGCAAGAGTGGGGAGAAAAGAAAGCCGCTCCAGGGAGGCATCCCCAAGGAGACCCTCAGCCTAAGTTACAACATTCCACATTCCAAATCTTTTTTTTTTTTTTTTGATGGAGTCTTGCTCTGTCACCCAGGCTGGAGTGCAGTGGCTCCGCCTCCCGGGTTCACGCCATTCTCCTGCCTCAGCCTCCTGAGTAGCTGGGA
>NW_012121265.1:8997479-9006254 GCF_000951035.1 Colobus angolensis palliatus
CCCGCCACCTCGCCCGGCTAGTTTTTTTGTATTTTTAGTAGAGATGGGGTTTCACCGTGTTAGCCAGGATGGTCTCGATCTCCTGACCTTGTGATACACCCGCCTTGGCCTCCCAATGTGCTGGGATTACAGGCGTGAGCCACCGCACCCAGCCTCCCGATATATTTTTCTTTAGTTACTACTACTACTACTACTTTTTTTTTTTTTTTTTTATCCAGGATGGTCTTGATCTCCTGACCTTGTGATCCACCCACCTCAGCCTCCCAAAGTGCTGGGATTACAGGCTTGAGCCACCGCGCCCAGCCTCCAGATTCCAATTCTTGCCTCTTGCACATTTCTTACTCCCCAGGGCTTTTCCGAGAGCCCTAAGGTCTCTCTAGGAAGAAAGAAAAACCTGAGGTTTTAGTCTCTACTCCACTATTTATTAGCTTGTGGCCTTAGGAAAGTTAGCCTTGCTAAAGCTAAGGCTTTCCTCATCTACAACATGAGGGTTATTACAGCACCTGCATATTGGATGTTTGTGAGAATTTAATATAAAGCATGTAGCATCGTGCTGGCCCATAGTAAATGCTCAATAATAGGAGGCCATTATCACCATTCCTTTGGAAAACAGAGAAGACATTGCGCTTGTCAGCATCTCTCTTGGGGACAGGTTATCACACCCCCAGAAGACAGACAAGAATTGTTGACTGATTTCTATGTCTGTCATTTGAACTAGAATATAGACATGGAACTGGAGATCATACATGCTTCACTTTGGAAGCATCAAGCACAGAGCTTGGCCCTCTGGCAGGTTTTAGAAATTATTTGTTGAACTTAGCTCAGTTTTACAACTGGTAGAAAAAAATGGAAGTTGTATGCAAGGCACGCACAGTCTTGGGAGCCAAGAAATATGGCAGGACGGTCAGGCTGTAGTGGAGTTAAGAGGGAAATAACACAGGGGCACCATAAGGTAGTTCTGAGCCCCTGTAGAAATAAAAACAAAGTCCACACCAGCTTTTACTTGCCCAGAGCAGCCCTGGGCATGCCCTCCACTTCAATACAATAGCCTTTCTACTCCCAAATCATCTTTATTCAAGTATCCTTGCTAATGGCAATAAAGACACAGAAAAAGAAATTTCAAATAGTAGGTAATCCAAATCCCCTTTTATTGGCTTTAGTTTGAATCTCTCACTCTCCCTCTCCCTCAGGACAGTGTGTTTATCTTTCTAATTTTGCTGTGTCTAAATTTCCTTACAGACACTGGAGTTGGATATTAGAGGTCTCTGGCCAAGAGCATATTGTACAGGAGAGTGGACTTGGGAGGAATGCTGGTGTGGACAATCCTTCAAGTGCAGAAGGCCCCTATCTGTAAAGAACTGAGAGTGGAATGTATTTATTTACAATGTTGCTTACAGTTTCCTAAGCTCGGGCAGTAAAAGAAAAAAAAAAATAGATCTGTAGACATTACAAGGACAAACACAAAAATACATAGGATTGTAGGCCAGGCACGGTGGCTCACGCCTGTAATCCCAACACTTTTGGAGGCCGAGGTTGGCAGACTGCTTCAGCCCAGGAGTTCGAGACCAGCCTAGGCAACATAGCAAAATCTTGTATTTACAGAAAGTACAAAAAATCAGTGGGGCAAGGTGGCACACTCCTGTAGTCCCACCTACTCGGGAGGCTGAGGCAGGGAGGATTGCTTGAGCCCAGGAGGTAGAGGTTGTAGTGAGCTGAGACTGTGCCACTGTACTCCAGCCTGGGTAACAGAGCAAGACCCTGTCTCCAAAAATATGTATATATTTTAAACATAGATAGAGGAGACAGGGAGGGAAGGAACTACTCCTTTAGGAAGCCCAGGCTAAATTTTTATTCAGTCTATAATGATGGCTAGAACCAAAGACAGAAAACTTCAAGTCAAATGCCATCCTGCATTGCTGGGGTTCACTTTAACACAAGTGAAATTCTAAAACCTGGCAGTGGAATAGTACACTCCATGAGGCCAGGAACTCCACCTCTAAAACCTGGCACTACAATAGTACACTCCATGAGGCCAGGAACTCCACCTCTAAAATCTGGCACTACAATAATACACTCCATGAGGGCAGGGACTCTACCTCCAACACCTAGCCCAGTGCCTCCCATTAAGCAACCATGTACTCTCTATGTACTGGTTTAATAAATGAATGAATAAACACAAATTTAGGGAGAATGGCTCATAACATAATTCCACATCTTACTAAAATAGTTGCCCCAAGGGCTTTTCAAGAGAGTTTCTCTAAATATGTTTTGAAAAAGGATTCTGTTTACATATATTTCCTAGAGTGTATTGCTCAAAGCAAGGGTCACCTGAACTTTCAAAACATTTCATAAGCAAGGGGCCCAGCACACATTCTGCCAAGATAAGGAAGCAAAGAAGGAGCCTCCTGCTCAGCATGATGGTGGCAAATGCCCATTATTTTTGACCACAATGATCAAGTCAGCTGTTGACAGCTTTAACACCTCTAGCCAGGCCACTCGGATACAATGACATCAGAGACAATTGCTTCCTTTAAGTTAGAAGAGCCAGAGAGCAGGTGTCTGTCCCTGGGGAATTGAAGCCTCTCCCATTCCCTTCTGTCCTCCCTCCCTCTCTTTTTTTCTCTCTCCCCACTGTGAGCCTAGAGCTCCACTCCTGACCTCCAGAAGGCTCCCCCAAGACTTGAATTCCTCCTCCTCAGCCAAGGCTTGGTATAGCCATCTGGACACTGCCACCACCTTCTAGCTCCTCCCTCCTCCCACCCCCCAAATGTAAAAGACAGTATTTTTCTAAGTATGGCAAATTGAAATTAGCTTCATTTTGAAAGACTATTGAGAATGTTGCAACGACCTTTGCAATAACCGGACACACCCTGGGATCAGTAAACCAGGTTTGAAAATTGCTGACTTTACGAGCACTGGACCTGTGAAACACATGCCTAGGTTGGGACTCTACCTGGAACCCATTCTCATATCAGGTGGGAGGGAACACAGCCCAGAAAGACCTGGTTCTGCCTCTGCTGTGTCATCTTGGGCAAGCCAGTGTCCCTCTCTGGGTCTCAGACTCTATGACTGTACAGATGATGGATGCTCTGTGACTTCTGGGGCTCCTTCTGGACCTGATGCTCTGTGCTACTACCTGCCTCCTTTAAAAACAAAACCTGGACCCAGCGCGGTGGCTCACGCCTGTAATCCTAGCACTTTGGGAGGCCAAGGCGGGCAGAACACAAGGTCAGGAGTTCGAGACCAGCCTAGCCAGCATGGTGAAAACCCGTCTCTACTAAAAATACAAAAATTAGCCAGGCATGGTGGCACCCACCTGTAGTCCCAGCTACTTGGGAGGCTGAGGCAGGAGAATCGCATGAACCCAGGAGGCGGAGGTTGCAGTGAGCTGAGATTGTGCCAATGCACTCCAGCCTGGGCAACAGAGTGAGACTCCATCTCAAAAAAAAAAAAAACTGAAGTGGACTGGAAAAAAACATTGGAAGGGAGAAGAATGGTTTAGGAGGCCAGATTACCATAAAGCTCCTGCATTTCTGCCTGCTGAAAACTGCTTTCCTCATTCTGCAGGAAAACTCCCATTTCTTGCTGGGTTGTTACTTTTTTATTTCTTTTTCCTTCTCTCCTTAAAAAAAAAAAAAAAAAAAAAACTCAAAAGCCACAAAACCACAATTCATCTCCCCAAAACAGGACATTTGGAAGCCAGAGCTGTCGGGGGTTAGGTGTGTCAGGCCTGACATACTGGTGGTATCTAAGTGAAGACCAAGCCAAGGCAAGCATGTGCTTCTCCTCCAGAAACCCAGTTTAAATCAATATTTATCCAACTGTATTTATAGAAAGTGGTGGTGGTAGGGAGGAGGGGGTGGGGTAGGGAGGCAGGGGGATCTAAAACAGAACAAGCCACAATGACTGATGCAAATCTTTGTGGCCAATTCGCTTCTGCAGGGCTTGGGTTTTTTTTTCAAAAGGCAAAAGACCCAGCTTTTGATGAACCTGCTGTTGGCCCCAGTACCATAGCAACAGCCCCAAGTCCTCTAATATGCCCAGAGGACAGACTTGGGAAAGGCAGTAGCAGGGGGGTGGTGTTTCCTAGGAGCCCTAAACTTGAGTTAAGGCCAGGAGAGTTGAACAACTCTGAAAGACCAAAAAAAAAAAAAAAAAACTCTCTGGTTGGCTATTCTGTCTCCAGCCTCACTTCTAAAGCTTTTCTAAGCAAGGTGTATACAAGAAGACCTTGGACAATAAACAAGGTGTTTCAAATACCAGCTCTGCTTCAGGTTCCTGGGTGACCTTGAGTAAGTCACTTCACCTCTCTGCACTTCATTCCTCGGCTGTAAAATGAGTACATGTGTATATGGTTAAGAGCACAGGCTCTGGAATTAGAGGCCTAAGTTCAAAACTCAGCTCTGCCACTTACTAGCTATATGTCCTTTAGGCAAATTACCTGGCATCCCGGCTCCTCAGTTCCCTCCTCCGTAAAAGGAGGTAATAAAATTGCATCCATCAGAAGGTTAGCATGAAGATCGAGGGAGATAATGAATGCATAGCCCCATACTTGAAATACAGTCAGTGTTCAGTAAATGGTAGCCATATTGATATTATGCCACACAATTCATTGCTGCTCCTGCATGCCGGCACCCTCTTCATTTTCTTCAGTTTCACCTCTAGACTTTTGCCCAGGCATCCCCAGATGAATCCCCATTTCTGGATGTGTCAGTGGGAGAGTGTTTTGATCAGAGATGAGAGATGGATGAGCAGCTACTGTTTTGCCTAACCAGGAATGGCTCAATTCAGCTTCTCTAACTTCCAAGGCCTTGTCCCCTTTCCCTGGATCCCCTTTCCAGGGCATGCAGTCCTTGGGAGATCTGTGACTCTGAAAGCCATAACAATATCCTCAAAAAAGCCTTCTTCTGGTATTTACCAGTCAGCAGAGATCATATTTAAAACTGGAAAAAATAAGTTAAATCTGGGGAACATAATTTGGGATGCAGAGGAAATAGGGCCTGATGTAAGAATGCTCTTCACATAACTCCACCAAAGACATTTAAATACCCTACTCCACTCCCACCGTATTTCAACCTACAGAGTTTTCAGAAAGAAGCATCTGCACATAGTAGACGTTCAATGTACATTTGAAGAATGTATGAATTCATCATAAGATTGTTGCCATGCAAAAATGTGACCAGCTTGAACAACATTTGCCGTCAAAGCTCTCAATTTCATCAGAAGTCACTCTAGTCTCCTACTTTGTTATTTGTTCTCAGGGTTACAGCTGTTCACAGGATGCAGTCTCAGCTCTTCAGGTCTCAACTATCATCTTCTTACAGGGATTGGTCTCATCACCCAAGGGAGTTGGAGATCAGTATTTCTGATTCTTCTCCAAATCTTCAGAAAGGCTGTCATGTGTCCCCTGGCCTCCAAACCTGATCCTTGTGCCATAGCTACTAAATGACAAATCTAACCAATCAAAAAATGTACATTAAGGATCTACCACTGTATGCCCGGTGATGTGCTATATGCAATGGGTAACATACACTGAATACTGTAAGTGATCTTTTCTCTTAAGTTACTAATAATGTCCTTGTAAAGATAAAGCTAACACACAGGAAGTAAGCAGAGAAGTGCATGGTACTGATTATCAAAGCTCAGAGAAGGTGTTATTTATTGAGCACCTATTATATTTCAGGTACGTTAAATATTTAAGTGCAGTGCCTCATTTAGTTGTTTGACAATGATATGAGGGTCATACTATTGTTATCCCCATTTTGCAAAAAGGAAATGGAACCTCAGACTAAGTAAGTTGTGTACAAAGTCAAGGCCAGTAAGCAGTAGAGTAGCAAGCTGGGCCCTGCTCCATGTGACTGCAAAGGTTTCATTCTCTTAAGTACAATGACTTAAGAAATAGAGCCACATGGGCTGAAATACCTAGGGGGCAGCTTCCTGGAGGAGGTGGGAACTGACCTAAGTCTTGAAGAGAAGGTAGGATACAGATATCCCTAGGGGAGTAAGAGAATGAAGGCATTCTAGACAGTAGAAGTCAAGCACAGAGGTTCTACTGTGGAGCCTGCTTGCTGATGGATCTGCCGGACAGACACAGAGGTTTCAGGGCAAGGCAAAGGAGATTAAGTCAGGAAGGCAGGGTGGGGCCAAATGACACCACACAACAGCAGCTTCCCCTGCCAGGAGGAAGAGGCTGCCTCTTGGGCTCTCCATGCCCCTAGGAAAGCACCCCACTCTCAAACCCAGGTGATCCACTCCAAGGAGCCTTATGGTTTTCTACTCTCATCTGATCGCCCTTCCCTACCTTAAGTGTTGCCTCCAAAGCAACCTCCCCCAGACACTAGGAAGCCCATTCTCTCCTCCAGACCTTACCTGCTCTCACAGCTTCTTTCACTTACCTGCCAGTCAGCTCTTATGCACATAACATCCCTTTATGGATCTCTTCTTCTCTTTTAGTTTTAACCTTTTCCAAAATCTTTTTCTACTTATGAGTCAGTCCTTAATTCCCACCCTTCCACTGGACTCAAAATGTGTATAGGTGATGTCAGAGATTATTTACATATAATTTCTGAATTTGTGGTAACAGGGTCACAGCCTTCATGATTAATATTTCTGGAGGCCTTCAATTTGTGATCTGTAGAGATTCACATCAGTTGGAATTTTGGGAGAATGTACCTGCCTTTCCTAGGGAATCCCCCCTGCCTTGCACACAGCAGTCAGTCAACAATGGGTGACTTAATTTGAATCCCTCCTCCAAGAAAACTCAACCTCTCCACTAGAAATAATTCAGCAATGTGGCCACAACTTGGTGAACACTACCAGTACAGAAACCTCAACAAGGGAACGAAAAGCAGTTCTGGCTACGATGGAAAATAAGGCAAGCTCCCGCCAAGTAAGTACTTTGCAAACAGCAGTAAAAATGGAACGTGTTAACTCGTGACCAGGGTCCACCGTGCATCTCGGAAAGGTCTCACCGAACCCGAAATGGAAAATCGGGGCCCCGACACTCATCTCCGGAGAGAAGAGCGTCCCTTTAAGAAGAGACTGGACCAGCTGGCCTCACTAGAGCTCCCAGAGATTTCCTGGCTTGCATCCTGGCTCCACCCCCGCAGCCTCCGGCCTCAGCAACGCGTGACGTCAGAAGAGGCTGGAGCTGCCGATTGGCTGAATGACGCAGCTAGGTCAAGTCCAGTCGGAGGAAAGAAGTTTGTCTCCATGTGGAAACCATGTGTCTCTAGCCGGGAGGGGCAGGAGGAGAAGGCGGAGAAACCGAGATCAAGTGATTATAGGGGAACTCGCTGAAATGAAGGCGGGGAGGTTGTGCACCTGAGTCGGCCAGCGATGCCCTTTTGCAGTAGTGACCTAAAAAAAAAAAAAAAAAAAAAAGACGTACACAACAAACTACCCCACCCCACTCCCAATAATAATAACTAAAAAGCTAGGGTCCTTGCTGCCTTCCAGAAACCAGGGACCCGGTAGATGCTGGAATCCTATCGGAACGCCCAGATCCCTCTCCCTCCCCCAACGACTGAATGATGTAAGCGTTTCGGAAAGCAGAGCTCTGGAGCAAAACAAGCCCCGCGCGCGCGGAGCGACCCGCAGTGCCCGAGCCGGGCGCACGCACGACCCGCCCCCCAACTCGCGTTATTGCTGTGCACACGCGGATTGCCGTGACGCGCGGGCATTGTGTGCAGCGAGCAGAAAACAACGACGAGCGCCGCCAGCGCGAAGAAGCGCCCCCCCATAAAACGAGGCAGATGTAGGGCCCGCCGTTTCCGTACCCAGAGACCCAGACCGGGCAGAAGGAGGGGAGGAGAGGGGGTGGGTGGGATAAAGTGGCCCCCGTGGGCCGCCTTTCTTTGCGAGGGGGATAACAGAGGGCCTGGCGGGTGGTCGCACGGAGTTTGCCGGAGGTCACCCCAGCCTGTCCGAGCTGTTGGGGACGGGCGAGGGCCTGGAGCAGGGTCTCTGCAGCCAAACTGGGCACAGCGCAGCGCCCCAAGCTCTCGGGGAAATCTGGGGGCCATTGGCATCACGTCATTTAGAGCCAAACAGCAGCGGCGAAAAGAGGCGAGAGAGCTAAAAATACTCCCTCCGGGAGCCGGCCGGAGAAGGGGGGCTGCGGGGCCGAGGGACTTATTACGCACACGAAGTTGACTTAGACTAGGGCGCTAAGGTTCCAAACCCCTCTCGGGGGCCGGCAGATTTGCAGGACGGACGCCTCGGGAAATGGTCTGGGAGGAAGCCCCTCGGCTTCACCAGCCTCTGGAGCCTGGTTACGCCGCCACGGGCCCGCCCCGCGCGGGGCAGCCCGAGCCCAGCGCGCCTGGCTCTCTGCTTACGTGACTGGTGGCCACGCCGGAGCCCCGGCACGGGGTAAACAACGAGGTGGCGGCGGGGTGGGGCGGGGGGAGGTCTCCGATTGTCTGCGGAGCGGGTGCGAAGTGGGGGCGGGACGCTGAGGAAGCTCCGACCGCCTCCTCCGTACACCTCGCTGGCGGGCGGGGGTGGGGGGATGGGGTGGGGGGACAAGCCAGCTTTGCCACACACTGCCAAGGTGCCCTCATGGGGTGTACCCCTAGTTAGAGTCAAAGCCACGGGACAGACTCCAGAGAACTGGGAGCCGGGGATAGGGGTAGCTAAAGAAATCGCGCCCCTCCCCCCTGCAACAAAAGCAAACACACCAAACAAAACCACGTCTTCACCCAGCTCCCCAGCAGCTCTGGCTTTTCAGAAACTACCCTCCAGACAAATGCACACATAGCCTCCCCCCACCTT
>NW_012121265.1:9006304-9008153 GCF_000951035.1 Colobus angolensis palliatus
CCACGCCCGAAGAGATCAACCTTGCCTGAAGTGCACAGAGAGGGCACACAGACCTGCACCCACCAGCGCCCCACCCCTGCCCCACCACCACCACCAGCATGAATAATTGCGAAGCGATTCGGCTGCATAGCCTGCGATGCGCCTCTCTCGCAACCCAAGCACTCCGGGAAAACAGGCGAGAAGAGAAAGAAAAGAACGCACCACCGACCTCGCAACACAAATCCTTGTTTTGGCCTTACAGCGTCTGCATAATTGCGCTGCCAACACACGGTTACTTTAACCCTAAAGACCTGGGGTGTCGGTCAGCAATGGTGTTTTTGTGTCTGAGGGTTGTTGTGTTGGGTGGGGGGAAGGTTGCAAGATCTGACACGTTGCAATCGGGACCTTTCTTCTTTCTTTCTCTCTCTCTCTCTCACACACACACACACACACACACACACACACTCGCACCTCACTGATCTTCCTACTTGTTCGGACACATTAAACATCCCGGTTTCCTCCTGTCTGTCGGTCTGTCTGCCTAGTTCCCTTCGTCCTTTTCACAGCTATTATTCTGAGGACCGTGCTGGATACGCTGCACACGCGTGCCCCCGTTAGGGCGCTGAGTCGACTGCCTGGGGAAAGCTGGGGGACCTGGCTGGTAGTGGCAAAAATGAAACAAATAAATACAAAAAAGAGGCCAGGCCACGGTGGGGTTCCCAGCACACCCCCACCCACGCACTATTCTCCACGTGAATCTGGGGGTGGGCGGGTTGGGGGGGGGAGGTAGAAATCGACCAGGAAGGCGTTTGCCTTGCTTGCCCTGCGCGCTCACTCAGGAACCGTCTCCCGGAAAATAAAGAAAAAGCACACAACAGCCCACACCTTGTTCCCCAACTATTGTTCCTCCAAGATCCCAAAGTTTCCTTCTAGCCGCGTCCCCACGGCCAAGTTTCCCGGGCTCAGGACGGCGTGTCCGGGGCGAGCTGCTGGCGTTGCTTGGCCCCGCCGGCCTCTTTCTTTGGGGGGGCGGCGGTGGCACCCCAGGGCAACTGGGGGACTGTGTCCGTGGACGTGATGGCCTGAGCCCAGTCCTGCTGCGAGAAGGAAGGAAAAAGGCGAAGTAGGAGGGAGAGAGAGAGAGAGAGAGAGAGACAGAGCCGAGCCCACGCCGTGGAGAGCTGTTTGGTTGTTATTGTTGTACTGTGTGTCTGTGTGTTTTCTTTCTGGAACCTCTGAGCTCTGCCTATGGTTTCCAACTTTCGGCTTCTAATCCCCACCCCACCCAGGAACGAGCGACAGAAAAACAACACTTGTCTGCCTGAGAAGGCTCCGGAAAAAAAAAAAAAAAAAGGAAGAAAAGCGACCTCAAAGAGATGAGCTCTCGGCTCAGTTGTCAGCAAACAACAACACTCCCCCGCTCCTCCGCTGGGACATCCTCCCAGCCCTAGCCCGCCGGAGACGGACAGACCGACGCACCGACAGGCCCCTCTCTCCCCCTCGCCCGTCTTTGTTACATCTTTAGCAGCTTTGTGCGTGCGTGTCCTTTCTCCGGTGTCATCGGCTTTACTGCCAAGGGCTGGATGTGTGTGGTGGGGGGGTGAGGGGGGCCACGGGCCGAGCTCGCGACAGGGGTCGCCCAAGTAGGGGAGAAAGAAAGAGCCGGGCGCCGAGGAAGAGCAGGGGCCCCCAAACTTACTTTTGTTTTCTTTCTCGATCTGCTCCAGGTAGCTGGCGGCCTCGAGCAGAATCTGCACGTTCTGCAGAAAAGTGTTAATGTGCTTCTCCATCGAGTTCTCGCTGGTGTTGAAAATGTCCGAGAAGGGGCACCTGGGCTTGGCCCCCGCAGGCTCCTCGGGCAGGGCCGGGG
>NW_012121265.1:9008408-9029253 GCF_000951035.1 Colobus angolensis palliatus
GGCCGCCCGCGTTTGCCCATGGAGCAACGGGGGTCCGCCGAGCTCGTCCTCTAACGGGGCTGCGCCGCCCGGCCGAGTTCCGGGCCCCCAGGGAGACCCGGCGGGCTGGAGAGGAGAAGGCGCCGGGGCGAGGAGCCGGCCTGACTTCCCGAGCCTCGCTGCCTGCAGTTGTGCGTGTGAGTGTATGGGAGTGTGTGTCGGTCTCGCAGTGGGTCTGTGTGTATGGGAGATTGAATGAACCTACAGGACAGACGGAGGCGCTCTGGCGCCTGGGTCCTAGTGCGAGACTGTCGCCATCGGACCGGTCAAAATAAAAGGTGGAGACTAGCGAGGCCGGGACCGCCCCTGCCCGTCCCCTCAGCCTTCCCTGCCTCTCTCCAAGACTTACCACAGAGTAGAACACTGTTTTAACCGGAATGGAAAAAAATATTTGATGTCTCTGGGTGCACCTGCATAAAAACAAACTACTTTTTTCACAGAAAAATAATACCTCAAAAATTGTCCAGCACAATGCCTGGCACATAGTTAGGTCTTCATACATGGTGGCTGCTATGACTTCAATGAAAGCCCCCAATCCAAATGGGAAGAAGGGAACCAGTATGTAACCAGGAGATCCCCCCACCCCCAACACAAACACTCCTACACACAGACACACATACATACGTAATCACGCACACACTTGCAGGCACCTGTGTGTGCCTTCACACAGCCAAATGAAATCCCAGGCCGTCCAAATCCGAGTTACAGATTTACTCACTCCTTTCCCCCTTCAAATGCAAAGTTATTTTTCAGAAGTGGGAGGAGATGTCAGCATCCCTCTCCACACTCGTCTCCCCAGCCGTGGTTCAGCTGTGCAAAGCTCACACCAGGATGCCTCCACACCGGGATCCCTTTTATTTGAGAGGCAAAAGTGGCAGCTTAGAAACCACCCCCCTCCCCAACTGAATTCCACCTTTTGCTTCTGAAGACCCCTTCCCCAGCTGACGTTGTTTGACTGCCGCTGCTGTCAGCAATCATGGATGCTTTCCAGCCCTGGGAAGTACTGGAGGCAGCAGGGGATAATTGAAGGCTGCTCTAGAGTGCCATAGGAAAGGGTTCAAATCCCAGCGCTGCTGCAGACAGACTGTGTGAGCTTGGACAAGTCCCTTAACTTCTCTTGGTCTAAGTTTCCACATCACAGAAATGTCTGATAAGATGCTTGTATATTAAATTGTATCTGACTTAGCACACGCTGGCCCATGGTAAGATCTTTTTTTTCCAATCCAGACCCAGGCAAGAGCCTGAGTCCCCTATTCTGATGTAACTTGTATCTAAGAAAGGAACAAGATGTAGTGAACAAGACTCTTCTGCACTTCCTTGGAAAATATATCTATGACAAGCCCATCTAAATATGGTTACTTTGCAAGGTCACCTGGAGTTTTCCTCCAGGGGAACCATTTATATAGAGGACAAAGACAATGCTGCCCCCTGGAGGTGTGCGATGCAGCCACCCTACTCAGAGGCAGCTTCATACACATTGTCGTAAAAACTCTTGATGGCCAGGCGCAGTGGCTCAGGCCTGTAATCCCAGCTCTTTGGGAGGCCGAGGTGGGCGGATCACCTGAGGTTGGGAGTTGGCCACCAGCCTGACCAACATAGAGAAACCCGGTCTCTACTAAAAACACAAAATTAGCCGGGCGTGGTGGCGCATGCCTGTAATCCCAGCTACTCAGGAGGCTGAGGCAGGGGAATCTCTTGAACCCAGGAGGCAGAGATTGCAGTGAGCCAAGATCACGCCATTGCACTACAGCCTGGGCAACAAGAGTGAAACTCCATCTGAAAAGAAAAGAAAAGGAAAAAGACAGGTCATGGAAACTTTTCTTTTTAAAAAAAGGAAAATACATTTCTTTGTGAAATACTCTGTATAAAACTTACAGAATATGTATACATGCACACACTCTCCCAGAGCCTTCAAGAAAGCCTTTGTGCACTTTTAAAAACATAATAACGTGTTGCTGATATGAGAGGAACAATTAGCAATTGTCATTTTAAAGCCAACGTATTCTCATTTTGGACCATAATATAATTATACCACACATACTCTTTGCTCATTTTCCATCTTGTGACCAATTTTGCCTGGGTGATCGCTGCATCTTTTAGCTACAATAGAGTAGAAGCTTCTAAGTGTTGGAGATAAAAGTTTATCTTCCATTATTAGAACAATTACTGACTTTTTTGTTTCTGTGAGAACCACGACCTGAGTTATTTGCGTTGAAATGCCTATAAACATCTAAAGATGTTAGGAAGACCTCATGTATGAACAGTTTCAAATCAGCTTTCTCCAATGCCATTTTGCAAAAACTGGCCCTTGTGTGAAACAGCTCTGATCTCTCTTGCCCCAAATGAAAGACGGTACTGAGACAATGAACCAGCTAAGCCCAAACAAAACCTTGCTTTCTCTTTAATTGCCCAGTGGTGGCATGAGTCAGATATATAGTACTGCAACATATATGCACCACCAAGGCAGGCACACGCGTGCATGAGTGCCATGGTGGGGGAAGGGTGTTTTGCAATTATTTATTTATGCCTGTTCCATCTCTCATAAGGTCTGCGAGTTTCAGAAAGCCCAGTGGGAATCTTCAAGCTGGGCCACGGATCTGACCAAAGCCAAAATAAACAATGGCTTGAAGAAAATCTACAAAAAAGTGCTGATTTGCACTATTCCCACAGTCAGCCACAGCCCCCACCATCATTCCCATGGAAAACACCACGGCTGGTGCCAAATCAAGTTTTCCCCCCATCATAGGGGTATTGTTTTTTGTTATTATGTGAGTTCTTAGCATCAGACAATGGCACCACAAGAGACACAGTGGAAGCAGGAGAAATGCTTTTTTGTTTCGTAAAGTCTGTGTTACTGTGCCCCCAGAGTCTCACATATAGTTTACTTGCATATATTCATTTTGGTAACACATATGTGGAACGACGAATGTGCCAAGCCCCCTCCTTATTTGTTTTCAGAGCCCATCAAGTGTTAAATCATATTAACATCCCATTGCTCTCTCCCTTCTCCCCCTCCGTTCCCCAATTAACAGATTTCTCTAATAAAGTTGGCCACAACAGAAAGAGTGGTGTTTCAGGGGTTATATCACAGGACAGGCATCCAGGATGCTGGGTTACAAGCTCAGCTCCATTCCCGATTAGATTTGCTTCCCAGGAGGAGCCATTCAAACCCTTTGCAACCCCCCTTTCTTTGAGGCTTTCATTTCAGAAGGAAACCGTCCCCTTTGGAAATGCTGATAATTTCTGCATAGAACAGGTAGGGGATGCGAATACAGTCACTCTAATGAAAAGACATGAACTCTTTGAAAGAAAAGCAGAAATGCCCAATGAAGTGAGCTAGAATGCTCTCAGAGGGCCCAGGATATCTTGGGTGCCCCGTCAGCCTGGGTCCTCCTTTCCCAACATTCTGTTCATTTGTTTGTTTGGCTTATTTGCTTGTTTGGTAATACCTTTCCATGGACCTTGTTTGTATATTAAAGCAAGATTGTTCTTTCTTTTATTTGCCCCTTTCCCCCCAGACATTCTAGACTCTTATATCAAAGGAGTTGTTTTGCCTATAATTATGTCTTTATGTACACAGAGGCTGGTTAGTTACTGAGAAGGTGATGGATGCGTTGCCATTGAGACCTCCCCATGTTGCATTGGGATGGGATGCTCTTCCCTCTGTCATGGACCATTTTGGCTCTCTTGGGTTCCTTAGCATTGCTCTTCCTGCCTCATCTATTTCCCGCTCACCAGCCTTTTCTGCCTAAATCCATCACTCTTCCACCCTCTAGTTTTCCTTTGGACCTTGCCAAAATGTCCTAGTCAGGTTGTTTCTTGCTCTCTGCCCTGTGGTCTTTGTACTCAGACTTGGCAAACACCATGAAGAGCTCTTCTGTCCCCTCTCTTGTCACTTGAGTCTTAATTCTCACAGCTTTCTCAGCCACAGTTTTCCTGGGTACCTTTCCCCTTTGGAAAGGAATCATCCAGCAGTTAGATGAGGAACTGGCTCACAGCTCCTTCTCCTTGGCGGCCTGACTCTTGCCTTCATTTGTTAGAAAGGAGTGGCCCTGTAGAAAGCCCAAGAATAGAGGGTTAGGAACTGTAAGACACAAGCAGAATGGCAGGAGCAAGGAGAACTGTGAGACTCTCTCCCACTGGCCTAAAAGTGCGGACCAGGCCTCCTCTAACCACTCCCCATACCCCCACCACCACCCACACACTCACCAGTGGGTATAGACATGGGCAGGCAATAAGTAGCCTCCACCCTACAGTGGTGTTCACTGGGTGTCACCTGCTCCTGGAAGCATTATCTCAGCTCTCTTGGACTCTGCCCTCCTTTCTCCTAGAACTGTGAGTCTGGCAGCCTCTTCCTGGTTCAGCAGACTCCTGGGCTTCTCCTGTCCAACACCCAGTACTTAGAGGGCTCATTAGACTATGAGCTCATCAAGGGCAGGAAGCATGCCTTGCTCCTCCTAGAATCCCCAGGCCCTGGCACCTAGCACATGCATGGCACAATACTGGGGCTTAGGTCACGAGTCAAAGGCTTGAATGCCCTTCCCTGCCTGGTCAGAGCCTTGGTGCTGGCCGTTCATGGCTTCTTGCTCCAGTGGTGAGAAAAGGCATTTGATGCTGTCTGCAAAACTATTCCTGAGTCACTCACATTAAAGTTTAAATATCTAAATGCTGTCTCCGTGGAGAAGCCAGAAACCCATTGAGCCAGATGGTTGAGGTTCCATTACAAAAAAGTGCAGAGATTCAGCTGCCCTTTCCCCTGTCCTTACTGCTGGTGACAGATCTGGTGACAACATGGGTCTCCTGTGTTATAAGATGCCTCTAATGGAGAATTTTCAGAAATCACCAGGCGGTGAAGGCTGTGGCCTGAGACTAAATTAGAAGTCAGATGGAGCTTTTCTCACATCTCCCCCATTCTAGGGTGTCTTCTCAGTCTTTCAGGCCCCAGTTCCTTTAACATCTCCTTAGTTTTTAATTAATTCAGCAAAAGTTTCTAAATTTATGTACATTAAAGTAGCAGGTATCAGTGACTGACTAGCTTAAATATGACTTTCCCTGGAGGCATTTGGAATTAAAATGACCAGTGCCTTAAGCTTTAAGGAATAAAGTTCTAATGGTAAAATATTAGGCATCAAGAGATGAAAGGGCAAGGTAGTTTGCAAGTGGCAAAGGGTTTTCCTCCTGATTATTAGCTAGCTGAACTTGTATAAGTCACTTAACCTCTCAGATAATCCGTGTTATCATCGACGAAGTGGGAAGAACAATGCTTGCCTTGCTGAAGGGGTATACATGAAGAAACTTTTGAAACTATAAAGAGTAGTGTGGGTGGCTGGGCGCGGTGGCTCATGCCTGTAATCCCAGCATTTTGGGAGGCCGAGGCGGGCGGATCACAAAGTCAGGAGTTTGAGACCAGCTTGGCCAAGATGGTGAAACCCCATCTCTACCAAAAATACAAAAAAAAATTAGCCAGGCATAGTGGTGCGCACCTATAATCGCAGCTACTCGGGAGGCTGAAGCAGGAGAATTGCTTGAACCCAGGAGGCAGAGGTTGCAGTGAGCCGAGATCACACCACTGCACTCCAGCCTGGGCAACAGAGCTAGACTCTGTCTCAAAAAACAAAAAACAAAAACACAATGGTGTGCATGTCAGGATAGAATCAGGCTACAAGAGTCCTGGAAGATTTTTAGGGAAAACAAAACCAAAAATGACAAGAAGATGGGAGAAGAAATTAGAAGACCAGGGCTTTGGGCCAACTCTTCTACTGAACTACTGTGTAATTTTGAATAAACAATCTCGTCATCTGGTGCCTCGGTGTCCTTGCTGATGAAGAGGGTGTTCCATTGCCACAGAGTCTGCCTCTCTCCACTACTCCAGAAAGCTTCATTAATTCATCTCTCCTATGTTCATGAATCGCAGACTGGGATGTCACTGCCCAGAAGTATTTGGAACAGCATGGGAGAACCATTGTGACCACATCGAGCTGGTAAAATTCTAGCCCAAGGCAAAAAGATCGGCATTTTAGGTCACCCAATCTGCCTTATCTCTGGAAAAGACTGCTTCCCATTGGTTCTTTTTTGGAAAGAAAAAACAGAAAGAAAGGAAAGTTGAAGTAGCCTCATTCCTAGTCTAGGGGCCCAAGACGCCTGGACTGAATAATCTGGAAGACAGACCCCCACCCAACTTTGTAGGATATACAAAATCTGCTGCTTCTAGTTCCTGACCTTCTGCCTGGACACCTGCCTACCACCCGCCCTGTCCTCACCTCTGAAGTCTATGTTCTCTTTCTCTTTTTTCTGTCTCTCCTACCAGTAGCCTATAAGTTGTCCCTCTCCCTTTCCTTATCCAAAGCACAATTCTCATGGGTGAAAAAGTTGATGAGCACTGAAGTGAGTATGCTTATCAGGGATAACAGATCCAGGAGCACATACTCTACATATACGTTAATTCTTTCCATCAGAGGATATTGAGAGTCTCCTGTGTGCCAGGCTTGTTCTAGGTGCAGGGACACAGCAGTGAGCAAACAGCCAAAACCTTCCAACCTCACAGGAGTTATTTCATACCCAGGCATACACATGCAGATGCATATATAAAAACAGGCCCCTTAACTGCTGTGTCTTTCAGACAATGAAATGTAAACTCAAAATTAGGGCCAGAGTAGCAGGATTTATACAGAAGGACGACTATATCCTCTCCACACACCACAGAAATAGTCATAAAAGTGAGGAATGGTTTGCTTTCATGTTTTCCTTTTCTTTCTCCTTGCTTATTCTGGAAATTAACTTTTGTTTGCATACAGCTGACCCTTTGCATGTTACAACAGTACGAAGGCTGGGCACAGTGACTCAAGCATATAATCCCAGCACTTTGGGAGGCTGAGGCGGGAGGATCACCTGAGGTCAGGAGTTCGAGACCAGTCTGGCCAACATGGTGAAACACCATCTCTACTAAAAATACAAAATCAGCCAGGCATGGTGGTGCATGCCTGTAATCCCAGCTACTCAGAAGGCTGAGGTGGAGGTTGCAGTGAGCCAAGATCGTGCCACTGCACTCCAACATGGGTGACAAGAGTGAAACTCTATTTCAGACAAAACAAAACAGTATCAAGACACACTACCTCATGTATTAGAATAGTTTAAAATTTTTCATGTCATTCTAATTCAGAGTTCTGAAGATCTCACAGATATGTGTGCCTTGCCAAAGAGTCACGTCAAAACAACTGTCTGAAATTATAACCTACCTGGAAAAGTCAGAAACATAATCAGAGGGTATTTCCATATAACTACACCTTAAAAACATCCATCCCAGACAGGCAGGCATACGAGAATAACATGTTGGCATACAGTTGCAAGAACCTGCTCTAGACTTGGGATACTTATTGCATCATTGTGAAAGTAAAATTTAGTAGAAAATACCAAACAGGGAGACTAGAATTGGGAAATTCTTCTCCATTTCCTGTGTCACGTTTCACAGTCTTCAAAGATTTAGGCTCTATCAAATCCTAGACTAAACTAGTGTTAAAGGAAAGGTCTTCTCTTGGTAGCTTTATTCTTAAATTCTCTGGACATGGACACTTTTGAGTGCATTATAAACATGGGAAATATGGTCCCATATATTGTCTTAGAGATGCTGTCATTGTAAGAGCTAATATTTATAGCATGCTTAGTACAGGCACATCTCATTTTATCGTGCTTTGCTTTATTGCATTCCCAAGATGCTGCACTTTTCACAAATTGAAAATGTGTGCCAGTCCTGCATCGAGCAAGTCTATTGGCGCCATTTTTCCAACAGCACGTGCTTGCTTTGTGTTTCTGTGTCACATTTTGATAATTCTCAAAATATTTCAAACTTTCAAATAATTATTATATCTGTTATGGTGATCTGTGGTCAGTGATCTTTGATTTTACTATTGTAATTTTTGGGGCACCAGGAACCACACCCACAAAAGATGGCAAACTTAATCAATAAATGTTGTGTGTGTTCTAACTGCTCCACGGACCAGCTAGTCCCCCATTTCTTTCCTTCTTCTGGGGCCTCCCTATTACCGGAGACACAACAATATTAAAATTAGACCAATTAATAACCCTACAATGACCAGAAAGTGTTCAAGTGAAAGGAAGAGTCACATGTATCTCATTTTAAATTAAAAGCTAGAAATGATTGACCTTAGTGACAAAGCCTAGATAGGTTGAAAGCTAGGCCTCTTGCACCAGTTAACCAAGTTGTAAATGCAAATGAAAAGTTATTGAAGGAAATTAAAGGTGCTACTCCAGTGAACATGTCAATAATAAGAAAGTGAAACAGCTTTATGGGTGCTATGGAGAAAGTTTTTAGTGGTCTGGATAGAAGATCAAACCAGTCAGAACATTTCCTTCAGCCAAAGCCTAATCCAGAGCCCTAACTTTATTTGATTCTATAAAGGCTAACAGGAGTGACAAAGCTGCAGAAGAAAAGTTGGAAGCTAGCAGAGACTGGTTCACGAATTTAAGGAAAGAAGCCATCTCCATAATAACATAGCCATCTCCTTAACATGTAGAAGCTGCAGCAAGTTATTGAGAAGATCCAGCTAAAATAATGGATAAAGATGGCAACATGAAACAACAGATTTTCAATGTGGGTGAAACAGCCATCTATTGGAAGAAAATGCCATCCAGGACTTCCATAGCTAAAGAAGTCATAGAAAGAACAAGTCAATACCTGGCTTCAAAGCTTCGAAGGCCGGGCTGTCTTGATAGAGGCTGATGAGCTAATGCAGTTGGTGACTTTAAGTTTAATTCAGTGCTCATTTACTATTCTGAAAATTCTAGGGACCTTAAGAATTATGCTAAATCTCTACGTCTGTGCTCTATAAATGAAACAATAAAGCCTGGATAACAGCATGTCTATTTACTGTTTTTGAGCCCACTGTTGAGACCTATTGCTCAGAAAAAAAAAAAAAAAATCCTTTCAAAATATTGCTGCTCGTTGACAATACACCTGGTTATCCAAGAGCTCTGATGGAGATGTACAAAGAGATTAATATTATTTTCATGCCTGCTAATACAACATCTACTCTTCAGTTCATGGATCAAGGAGTAATTTCAACTTTCAAATCATTATTTCAGAAATATAATTCATAAGCCTGTATCTGCCACTGATCATGATTCTTCTGATGGATCTGGACAAAGTAAATTGAAAACCTGCTGTAAAGGTTTCACCATTCTAGACTCCATTAAGAGTATTTGTGATTCATAAAAGGAGGTCAAAATATCAACATGACCAGGAGTTTGGAAGAAGTTGATTCTAATCCTCATGAATGACTTTGAGGGGTTCAAGACTTCAGTGAAGAAAGTAACTGTAGATGTGGTGGAAATAGCAAGGGAACTAGAATTAGAAGTGGAGCCTGAAGATGTGACTGAACTGCTGCAATCTCATGATCAAACTTGAACAGATGAGGAGTTGCTTCTTCTGGATGAGCAAAGAAAGTGGTTTCTTGAGAGTGAACCTACTGCTGGTGAAGACACTGTGAACATTAATGAAATCACAACAAAGAATTTAGAATATTACATAAACTTAGTTCAAAAAGCTATGGCAGGGTTTAAGAGAATTGGCTCCAATTTTGAAAGAAGTTCTACTGAGGGTAAGGTGAAAGCAAGCAGTAGCACATGCTACAGAAAAATCTTTTGTGAAAGGAAGAGTCAATCAATGCAACAAACTTTGCTGTTGTCTTATTTTAAGGAATTCCCACAGTCAGTCCACCCTGATCACTCAGCAACCGTCAAAATCGAGGCAAGGCCCTCCACCAGCAAAAACATTATGACTCCCTGAAGGCTTACATGATTGTTAGAATTTTTGAGCAATAAAGTTTCTTTCTTTTTTATTTTATTTATTTATTTATTTATTTATTTAAGGCAGAATTCTCATTCTATTGCCTGGGCTGGAATACAGGGTCATGATCTCAGCTCACTGCAACCTCCTCCTCTTGGGTTTAAGTGATTCTCCTGCCTCAGTCTCATGAGGAGCTGGGACTACAGGTGTACACCACCAAGCTAATTTTTTTTTTTTTTAAGGAAAGACTGGGCTTTGCCATGTTGGCCAGGCTGGTCTTGAACTCCTGACCTCAGGTGATCCGCCCACCTCGACCTCCTGAAGTGCTAGGATTAGAGGCGTGAGCCACTGTGCCTGGCCACAATAAAGTATTTTTAATTAAGGTTTGTGCATTTATGTTTTAGACATGATGCTATTGTACACTTAATAAAATACAGTATAATGTAAACGTAACTTCTATATACACTGGGAAACCAAAAAATTCATGTAAGCGGCTTTATTGTGACATTTGTTTTATGAAGGTGGTCTGGAATGAAAACCCCAAAGTTGCAGTATCTCTAAGGTGTGTTGGTATTCCAGCACCCAAACTCCATGCACAGTTTCATTTCACTGTCATACTCTCTCCATGACCTATTATCATCATTTCCATTTTTTTTTTTTTTTTTTTTGAGACAGAGTCTCACTCTGTTGCCCAGGCTGGAGTGCAGTGGCGCGATCTCGGCTCACTGCAAGCTCCGCCTCCCAGGTTCACGCCATTCTCCTGCCTCAGCCTCCTGAGTAGCTGGGACCACAGGCGCCCACCACCTTGCCTGGCTAATTTTTTTTTTTGTATATTTAGTAGAGACGGGGTTTCACCATGTTAGCCAGGATGGTCTCAATCTCCTGACCTCGTGATCCACCCGCCTCGGCCTCCCAAAGTGCTGGGATTACAGGCATGAGCCACCGCGCCCAGCCTATATCATTCCCATTTTACAGATGAAGAAATGGAGACTGAAGAAAAATAAATACCACGACCCAGATGGCATAGCTAGTAAGTGGTAGAGCTGGAGCTCTTCTTGGTCTCCAGCCTGAAATAGCAAGACATTCCTTCTTCCTGCTTACAATGCACATATCTTCATTCAGTTCTGTCCAGGCATCCATTGGTTGGGTATAAGTGTATGCAATCTTACTAATTGGGTTTATGTGCATAAAGGGGTACTGGTTCCAATCTAATCCTCATTAGATTGTAGATTAAAATTTCTAGTAAAGGAAACTCGGATTCTCCCTTCCCAGTTTGTGAGTTCTAGAGCATCCATGGCATCCCCTGCATGGCCTAGCAAGCATCATGCATAGAGTAGCTACCCAATAAGCATTGTTCAATTACTAGGAACTCCATACAGGACCAGCCCAGGGAGTAGGTAGCACCTCCAGTTATTTATCAGACATTACCAACCTCCCATGAGCACCAACAGTGACCTCTCACGGTGTCTGTCTTCCCCTTCACATGATCAGCCCCACTGCTGAGTTAGAGGGCAGACACTAGGCCATTATCCACAGAAGACCCTAAGAAAATGCATGCATTTGCTGCCCTGGCCAGAGGTTGTGAAGCGGAGAGTAATGCATCAGTGCATTTGCAAGGACTGTGGATCGCATATGGCAGATTCTCAGCCTGTGCCTGTACATCAGAATCACTTGGGGATAGGATTGCCAAATTTTTCTAGTGAAAATACAGGATGCCCAGTTAATCTAAATCTGAAATAAACAACAAATCATGTTTTAGTATAAATATGGCCCATGTAATATTTGTGACATATTTATGCTAAAAAGTACTCATTGTCATTTGAAATTGAAATTTAACTGAGCATCCTATATATTATCTGGCAACCTTAATTGGGAAACAACTGAGAATAATTAAATCGGAATCTCTTGAAATGCGGTTCAGATACTAACAATTTAAAAAGGCTTCCTAGGTTATTCTAGCGGGCAGCTGTGCTTGGGAATCACTGATAGAAGAGAGCTAAAATCTTGGAGATCATAGGAGGGAAAATGGGGTTTGGCCCAGAGTGGGCAACCCCTAAGTAGGAGGGGAGTGGAGACATGTGACAAATGTCACCTACCCAAAGTTCTGCCTTCAGGGAGTTCTGCTGGGCCACATCCCAGAGACAAAGTCAGCCACAGTCACAGTGGAGCTGGACTGTGCAGCCATCATGTTTTCAAGGTCACACCAGAGTGCCCAGCACCATCTCTAGGGAGCTCAGTGCCCTCCAAAGACTTCAACCCTCCCACTAACCACCTCCATCCAGAAACAGCAAAGCCAGTACATGTCAAATTTCATTTCCTTTGTGTATGGGAGTTAAGCAGCCACCCAAACGTCTCCTGTGACTTGGGGAGCTCAGAATGAAGTCCGTCTTGACAAGTCACACAACACAGGGTCCAAAGCTTGAAGTTTGGAGCCAGACAGAGATGGGTGCAAATTCTATTCCTGTCATTTACTTAGGGGATATATAAGCTTGGGCAAATTACATAATTCCTCTGAACCTCAGTTTTTCATCTGCAAAATGGGAATGATAATTATACTTCCTTCACAAGATTAGCATGAGAATCAAAAGAGATAATGCCTATAAAATGCCTGCTTAGCCCAGTGTCTGGCATGGACAAAGCGCTCAATAAGTAGTTGTTATTACTTTATTGCTGTTATCTTTCCCAGAGGTCCCCTACAAATCCTCCTCTCCCAACGTTTGGCAGCAGCAGGAGAGCAGGGGACATTGGTCCATGCAGGTGGGAGTGCAGTACTATAAAACCTGGAGCTCCTCAAGGAGTCCCTCTGCTGAACAGAATGTAGGCTCAGAACCCCCTGTTCCCATCTTTCAGCTTTTGAGGGAAACACATAGGCCAAGCCTGTTAAGATAGTATCACTCTTTAAAAAAAAAATTTTTTTGAGACAGGGTCTCACTCTGTTGCCCAGGCTAGAATGCAATGGCACAATTATAGTTCACTGCAGCCTCAAACTCCTGGGCTCAAGTAATCCTCCTGCCTCAGCCTCCTAAGTAGCTGGAACTACAGATGCAGCCACCACACTTCCTGGAGATACAAATATATATATATATATACACACACACACACACACACATATTTATTTATTTATTTATTGTAGAGACAGGGTCTCACTATGTTGTTGCCCAGGCTGGTCTCAAATTCCTGGGCTCAAGCAATCCTCCTTCCTCATCCTCCTAAGCTTGAGCCACCGTGCCTAGCCAAAATAGCATTACTCATAGCATAAAGAAAAGGGCTGGGGTGGATAAAAGGGACCTGACTCCCTGATTTCCAGCTGTGACTTTGCCAATAACTTGTCATGACCTTAGGCAGGTCATTGCATCACTTAGGGTTCAGTCTCTTCATCTGTTTAATGAGTATGGGCCAGATGATCACTTCCATCCATAATACTCCTTGATAAGCTCCCTTATGGAAATTCTTGCCTTGACTTTACCGCCACCTTCTCCAGATAATTAATATTCTTTCCCTACCTATTCCCAGGGTTGCGAAGAGGAGAACTGGGGCTCATGCAGAGTTGTGGGTTTCCTGTCTTTTCTTCAGGTACGTCTGTATATCTGTTTCACTGAAAAGTACAACATATGATCTTTAAGTTCTGTTTTCCCGTCAAAGAATGGAGAGAAACTTCTTAGCTCATTCTGTCTCTTGCCCATCTTTAAGATGAGCCCAAACTCACCCAGCACTGACCATTGTCAAAGTCTAGAGTACAAATAGAACTGAAATGCAAAAGGACTATTTTGAGGGTGTCATTCAAACGCTGAAGCCCCTCCCTGCTCACTGGAGCACCCTGGATGCACCTGTTCTTTTTCTCTTAGGTAATCCGTTCCTAATCCTTTTTCAAATTTCACCTGCCATTGAGAGTCCACTGTCGTCATTTTTGAAGGACAAACCTGTTTTTCAAGTGATAATTGCATTGGCCATCTGTCTCCATTAACCATCCCCCACCCCATCCTCTTTCTCCAAATCCCCAAATAACTAAAATAATAGTGAAATAAAAGACAATATATTATCTGGTTGCAACACACAGCATTTTGTCCATGTTTGATCAATATCAGGACGAACCTAAGAGCAAACATGGTACCAACAGAAAAGTTCTCTGGGTTTCCAGAAGTTTTCCTGCCACAGGGTTCAGAGCTGGATAAATAGCTGCCTCTCACCTCTAATGAAGAAAATCGTTTTATTAATGTGGAACCCAAGGAGAGGTTATGTTGCTTTTTTTTTTTTTTTTTTTTTAACAAGGCTATATAACTGGCTAACATTCATACTTATGGGTATTCTGAGAAAATGCTTGTCTCCATTAGGATTTGAGATAAAGTCTTAATCAAAGTGATCGTGAACTCCTTTTGAAGCTGCACAGGAAATCTCTGGGAAACACAGTTAAAAAGACTCAGTTCAAAGGAAACTTCTTTATTCATAATATTCAGAGATTTGTTTCTGATTCGACTTTGGTCACTTGCTTTGCTGAAAGAAACATAATAGGAATTTAGGCCACATCTCCAGGAGATCAAATCTAAAAAGTGGGATGTGGGCTGCAGATACTTAATTTGGGGACATCACCAGCCACCAGTCGGAGTTTTGACATGGTAAAGCAAGACCCAACAGCTGGGCATTTTGGTGTTTTTAGGACAGCCACTCGGAGTGTAAAACTATCTTCCCTCTTTGAACTATGGAGATTTAACAACCTTTGATGGGGTTAATTTTACTGTGATAACAGATTTACCCAGAGAGGATACTTGAATAACTCAGGCCTGATTAGCTCTCTGGAAAGATGGGCCCAAAATATCTCATGGAGATGTTCTATTAGCAAAGGATTTTGATCACTTGAAAATGTTGATGAGTTACGCTGAAAGTTGGAATGATACTGAAATTTTAGTGGGCTTTTGCTTCGGTTAAGATGTGTAGATAAAAACAGGGCAGAAAGAATGTCTACTTTCAAAAAGAAGGGGTAGACATACTTTTCTCTATTCCTCCTAAGCACAACCCCAAACCTTAGACATTATATATAAAACAAGCATAAGACAACTCTAAAAGGTGGAGAGAGAAAGGAAGACTGCCCAGAGATCTCAGAAGCCTAGGAACAACACAGTGATTAATTCTCTGGATTTTATTTTTGCCTCATATGTTCCAGGCTTAGAGCTGAAGAATTCAGTAACCTGGACACTCCAAAAAGTGCAGAGGTGAAAACAGTCCCAACAAAAGCCTATTCTCTCTAGCCAAAGGACCAGGAAAGGGACAGCCTAGCAAGACAAAAACTTTTAGATAATAACCAATCTACTCCAGCCAAGTACCACAGAGAAACTGTGACCCCACCCACGCTCTCACCAGAAAAGGCCAAGTGGGGAGCCTCAACTTTCACCCTAGCCAGGCTGTAATACGCCTTCCCCACTCCTCCACCAGAATGATGTCAGAGAAGGCAGAATAGGGGGCCATGACCTTCAATCTTACCAGCTGGTAATAAGGGCCCTCCCCTCTGTGATTAGTGGAGACCACAGGGGCGCTCCCATTCCTGCACAATTTAACAAAGTGCCCCCTCAGGTGTCCTTGGAGACCAACAAAGGAACTTGGATTTCTATCTCTACCTAGCAGTAACAAGGCAGTACCTTTTCTTCCCCTGCCATGGTGGTGTTAGAGAAAGCCACATGAAACAGAAGGTATAAATAAAATGCAGAGCCTTATAACATAACAGGAAAATTTCCAGGTTTCCATAAAAAAAAATCATTCATCATTCTAAGAACCAGCAAGATCTCGAACCAAATGAAAAAGACACTCAAAAGATGATGGGAGCAGGAGGAAGAATTGAGGAGATGTTGGCTAAAGGATAAAACTTCTGTTAAGGCTGGGCATAGTGGCTCATCTCTGTAATCCCAGCATTTTGGGAGGCCAAGGCAGGCAGATCACCTTAGGTTAGGAGTTCAAGACTAGCCTGGACAACATGGTGAAATGCTGTCTCTACCAAAAATACAAGAATTAGCAGGGCATGGTGGTGCACACCTGTAATCCCAGCTTCTCGGGAGGCTGAGGCACAAGAATCGCTTGAACCGGGGAGGCAGAAGTTGCAATGAGCCAAGATCGTGCCACTGCATTCCAGCCCAGGCAACAGAGCACGATTCTGTCTCAAAAAAAAAAAAATTTTTCAGTTAGACAGTTAGAATAAATTCAAGAAATCGATTTATAACATGGTGCTTATAGTTAATAGCAACATGCTGCATACTTGAAAATTGCTAAGAGAGTAGATTTTATGTGTTCTCACCACAAAAGATGATAAATATATGAGATAATGAATATGTTAGTTCACTTGATTTGGTCATTCCACAATGTATACATATTGTGTATGTATACATATATACAGAACATGTTGCACATTATAAATGTATACAACTTGTGTTTGTCAATTTTAAAAATAATTTTAAAATAGATGACAGTGCTTAGATGAAAGAGAAATAGCTACAATAATATGCTTCAATGAATAATTACAAACATACTTGAAATATATGAATAAGGCCGGGTGCGGTGGCTCACGCCTGTAATCCCAGCACTTTGGGAGGCCGAGGCGGGCGGATCACGAGGTCAGGAGATCGAGACCATCCTGGCTAACACGGTGAAACCCCGTCTCTACTAAAAATACAAAAAAATTAGCTGGATGTGGTGGTGCACGCCTGTAGTCTCAGCTACTCGGAAGCTGAGGCAGGAGAATAGTGTAAACCCGGGAGGCGGCCTTGCAGTGAGCCGAGATCGCACCACTGCACTCCAGCCTGGGCGACAAAGCGAGACTCCGTCTCAAAAAAAAAAAAAAAAAAAAAAATATATATATATATATATACACACATACATACATATGAATAAATAGAAAGTCTCAGCAAAAAAGGAAGATATAAAAAAGAACCAAATGGAAACTATAGAACTAAAAAGTACAGTAACAAAAGTAAAAAGCTCAGTAGATAGGTTTAACAGCAGAATGGAGGAGGCAGAAGAAAGAAAAATGGAGCTGGAAGATGGAACAATGAAATTACTCAACTGAATAATTGAGACAAAAATAGACTGAAAAAAATGAGTAGAGCCTTATGGGACTATAACAAATGATTTAACATTCATATCACTGGAGTTCCAGAATGAGAGGAGAAAGACAGCAAGGCTGGAAAAGTATTTGAAGAAATAATGATTGAGAACTTCCCAAATTTGTCAAGAGACATAAACCTACAGATTCAAGTAGCCTAGTGAACCCCAAACAGAGTTAATCCAAATAAATTAATTCCAAGATACACCATAATTAAACTAAGCTTCTGATTCCAAGATACACCATAAACTAAGCTTCTGAAAACTAATGACAAACTCTTGAAAGTAACTAGAGAAAAATTATACTTTATCTGTAGGGAAAAACAATTCAAGTGAGAGTACGTTTCTCATCAAAAACCATGGAAGCCATAAGGAAGTGGCACAATCTTTTTCAAGTGCTGAAACAGCTGTCACTTGAAAATCCTATGCCTACTGAAAATATCCTTCAGAGATGAAGAGAGTATCAGAACATCTCAGATGAGGAAAGCTAAGAGAATTTGTCACCAGCAGACATACCCTAAACGAATGGCTTAAAAAGTTCTCTAAACAAGAAAGTAAATGATTTAAAAAAAAAATAAAAAAAGGAACTTTGAAACATCAGGAAGAAAGAACATGTAAGTGAAAATATATGTAGATATACTAGGCTTTCCTTCTCCTCTTGAATTTTTAAAATTATATGTTGATGGTGAAAGAAAATACAGCTGTCTGACATTGCTTTAAATGTATGTAGAGGAAATAGTTAAGATAATTATATCACAGGATATATAATTCTCTTAACTATATGGTATATATGGAAGATGGCAAAGAAAGGAGGAGGATAAAGATAAGTAAAGAGAGGTAAGGGTACTGTGCTTCATATGAACTGGTAAAGTGATGATATAAGTAGACTGTAATAAAACTCCATAAAAAGCTACACAAAGAGATACTCTCAAAAATACTGTAGAGAAATCAAAATAAAATTCTAAAAAATGAAAAACAGAAAACTGAACAAACAAAAAACAGAAAATAAAATGGCAGAATTAAGTCTAACATATCGTGAATTACATTAGATATAAATTGTAAAATACACTAATTAAAAGATAGAGATTGACAGAATGAATTTAAAAACATGACCAAACTTGCTGTCTACAAGAAACACTTCAGGCTGGGCATGGTGGCTCATGCCTGTAATCCCAGCACTTTAAGAGACCTAAGCAGGCCAATTGCTTGAGCTCAGAAGTTTGAGACCAGCCTGGGCAACATGGTGAAACCCAGTCTCTACAAAAAATACAAAAATTAGACAGGTATGGTGGTGCACGCCTGTAGTCCCAGCTACTTGGGAGACTGAGGTGGAAGAATTGCTTGAACTTAGAAGGTAGAGGCTGCAGTGAGCTGAGATCATGCCACTGCACTCCAGCCTCAGTGATAGAGTGAAATCCTGTCTCAAAAAAACCATAAAACAAAAAACAAACCACCTCACTTCAAACGTAACACTATAAGCAGGTTGGCAGTAAAAGATGAAAAAAGATATATCATGCAAGTATTAATCAAAGAAAAGTAGATACGGCTATTTGAATATCAGATAAAGTATACTTCAAAGGATAAAAAATACAAGAGACAGAACAGAATATAATAATAAAGGAGTCAATACATACGGAAGACATATCAGTCCTAAATGCACATGCACCAAACAACAGAGCTGCAAAATACATAAAGCTAAAACTGAAAAGAGATATAGATAAATTCAATATTATACTTGTAGATCTCAGTAATCTTATCTCAATAATTGATGGAACAGCTAGACAGAAAATCAGGATATATAGAAGATTTCAGTTGCATCTTCAACAAATATGATCTAATCAACATTTACTCAACACACGACCCAACTCTACCAGGATACACATTCTTTTCTTTCATTTTTTTTTTTTTTGAGACAGAGTCTTGCTCAGTCGCCCAGGCTGGAGTGCAGTAGGGTGATCTCGGCTCACTGCAAGCTCCGCCTCCCGGGTTCACGCCATTCTCCTGCCTCAGCCTCCCCAGTAGCTGGGACTACAGACGCCCGCCACTCCGCCACTATGCCCGACTAATTTCTTTTTTTTTGTATTGTTAGTAGAGACGGGGTTTCACCTTGATGGCCAGGGTGGTCTCGATCTCCTGACCTCGTGATCTGCCCGTCTCGGCCTCCCAAAGTGCTGGGATTACAGGCGTGAGCCACCGCACCCTGCCACACATTCTTTTCAAGTGGCCATGAGAGATACCAAGCTAGATCATATTCTGGGCTGCAAAAAAAGTTCAACAAATATAAAATCATAAAATCCTACAAAGTGTGTTCTTTAACTATCATAGAATCAAACTAGAAATTAATAATAGAAAGATAACAAGAAAATCTTCAAACACTTGCAAACTAAACAACACATTTCCATATAATCCATGAATCAAAGAGGAAAACACAAGGGAAATGTAAAAATACATTGAACTGAATGAAAATTCAAATGCAATATATCAAAATTTGTGAGGAGAAGCTAAAACAGTACTAAAGGAAGTTTATAGCTCTGAATGAATACATCAGGAAAGAGAAAAATCTGAGATCAACAAGCTCTCACCTCACAAACCTAGGAAAAGAAGAACAAAATATCCCAAAGCAAGTAGTAGGAAGAAAATAATAAAGGGTAGAAATAAACAAAATTTAGAATACAAAATATAGAGAAAATCTACAAAATAAAGAGTTGTTTCTTCGAAAGAAATCAGTAAAATTGACAAATTTTTTCTTTAGAGAAATGCTTAGGTACAAAATAACAAATAGCTCTGGACTGGTATGGTGAATATAACACAATGCTGATGAAACATATCAAAGGTAAGCTAAATAAATGAGAAACATACCATGTTAATGGATTGGAAGACTCAACATAGTAAAAATGTCAATTCTTCCTAAAATGAGATACAGATTTAATACACTTTCTATCAAAATCCTGGAAAGATTTTTTGTAGATATGAACAAAATTCTTCTAAAATTTATATGGAAAGGTAAATGAGTTAGAGTAGCTAAAACAATTTTGAATTAAAAAGTATAAAGTGGGCCGGGCGCGGTGGCTCAAGCCTGTAATCCCAGCACTTTGGGAGGCCGAGACGGGTGGATCACGAGGTCAGGAGATCGAGACCATCCTGAGCTACACGGCGAAACCCCGTCTCTACTAAAAAATACAAAAACTAGCCGGGTGAGATGGCGGGCGCCTGTAGTCCCAGCTACTCCGGAGGCTGAGGCAGGAGAATGGCGTGAACCCGGGAGACGGAGCTTGCAGTGAGCCGAGATCGCGCCACTGCACTCCAGCCTGGGCGACAGAGCTAGACTCCGTCTCCAAAAAAAAAAAAAAAAAAAAAGTATAAAGTGGTAGGTATCAATCTACTTGATTTCAAACCAGATTTTAAGACTTTGTGTATATATAATATATATAGTTATGTGTCACTTAATGACAGAAATACTTTCCGAGAAATGAGTCATAGGGCAATTTCATAACTGTGTGAACATCACAGAGTGCACGTACACAATCCTAGATATTATAGTCTACTACACACCTAGGCTATCTGGTACAGCCTATTGCTCCTGGCCTACAAACCTGTACAGACTGTTACTGTACTGAATATTATAGGTATTTGTAACATAATAGTAAATATTTGTGTATCTAAACATAGAAAAGTTACTGTAAAAACACAATATTATAATCAGGGTGCCACCATCATATATGCAGTCCATGGTTGACCAAAATGTTATATGGTACATGAATATGCACATTTATTTATGTATGTATATAGATACACATATACACATGCATACTGGAGCCAGGAGCCACCACCTATGTTTCGCAGCTACAGCTCTCCTGCACAGCAGCAGTTTTGGTTTCCTTTGTTATGTATAGTAAATCTTGAAAATCTTAGCTGGGCTAC
>NW_012121265.1:9030474-9045596 GCF_000951035.1 Colobus angolensis palliatus
AAAAAAAAAAAAAAAAAACTTATTAAAATGAAACTGACCCTCCCAAGATAGCTTTTTCAATAAATGGTGCTGGAGCAATTGGGCATTATAGGAAAAAAAAAAAAAAGAGAGAGAGAGAGAACCTTAAGTCTCACACTTTTTATAAAAATTAACTCAAATGGATCACTGACTTATAGGTGAAACATAAAAATATAAAACTTCTGGAAACAAACATAGGAGAAAACTTTTAGGGTCTAGGGCTAAGCAAAGAGTTCATAGACGACATAAAAAGCATGATTCCTAAAAGGAAAAACTGATAAATTGAGTTCCATCAAAATTAAAAGTATTTCCTGTATGAAAGACCCTGTTAAGAGGATGAAAAGACCAGCTACAGACTGGGAGAAAATATTTGCAAACCACATATCTGACAAAGGACTAGTATCTGGAATGTATAAAAATCTCTCTAACCTCAACGGTTAAAAAAAAGCAAACAATCCAACTAGCATATAGGCAAAAGATGTGAAGAAACATTTCACAAAAGAAGGTATACAGATGGCAAATAAACACATGGAAAGATGTTCAACACAAATTAAAACCACAATGAGATAGTCATCATACGCCTGTCAAAATAGCTAAAATTAAACAAAGTGACATCAAATGCTGATGAGGATGTGGGGAAATGGAATCCTTCACACACTGCTGGTAGGAATGTAAAATGGTACAGTCACATGGTAAAACAGTTTGGCAGTTTCTTTTTTTTTTTTTTTTGAGGCGGAGTGGCGGAGTGTCGCTGTGTTGCCCAGGCCGGAGTGCGGTGGTGTGGTCTCAGCTCACTGCAATCTCCACCTCCCAGGTTCACTCCATTTTCCTGCCTCAGCCTCCCACTAATTTTTGGGTTGTTTTGTATTTTTAGTAGAGAGGGGGTTTCACCATGTTAGCCAGGATAGTCTCAATCTCCTGACCTCGTGATCCACCCGCCTCGACCTCCCAAAGTGCTGGGATTACAGGAGTGAGCCACCGCGCCCGGCTGGCAGTTTCTTTCAAAACTAAATATCCAACAATCATATGACCTGGCAATTGTAGTTTTGGCCATTTAACCAAGAGGAAGAAAAACTTGTGTTCATATAAAAATCTGTAAATGACCGTTTACAGTGGCTTTGTCTGTAATCACCAAAAACTGGAAACAACCCAGATGTCCTTCAACAGGTGAGTGGTTAAACAAACTGGTACATCCATAGCATGAGATACTAGTCAGCACTGAAAAGGAATGAAATACTGAAACAAACAACCTTCTGGATGAATCTCAAAGAAATTGCACTGAAAAGAAAAAGCTAATCCCAAAAGGTTACACACTACATGATTCCATTTCTATATCATCAGAAATACCATCTGACCGAGCAATCCCATTACAGGGTATATACCCAAAGCGTTATGAATCATTCTACTATAAAGACACATGCACACATATGTTTATTGCAGCACTATTTACAATTCCAAAGACTTGGAACCCACCCAAATGCTCATCAATGATAGAATGGCTCAAGAAAATGTGGCACATACACGCCCTGTAATACCATGCAGCCATAAAACAGAATGAGTTCATGTCCTTTGCAGGGGCATGGGTGAAGCTGGAAGCCAGCATTCTCAGCAAACAAACACAGGAACAGAAAACCAAACACCGCATGTTCTCACGCATAAGTGGGAGTTGAACAATGAGAACACATGGACACAGGGAGGGGAACAACACATATTGGGGCCTGTCAGGGGTGGGGGGCAAGGGGAGGGAGAGCATTAGGACAAATACCTAATGCATGCGGGGTTTAAAACCTAGATGATGGGTTGATAGGTGCAGCAAACCACCATGGCACATGTATACCTATGTAACAAACCTGCACGCTCTGCACATGTATCTCAGAACTTAAAAAAAAAAAAAAAAGACATGATAAAATTAAAGAGATTAAGAACAGGTTAGTGGCTGCCAGGGATTAAAGAGGGGATGGATGCAGAAGAGAAGAAGTAGGTGTGGCTATAAAAGGTCAACATGAGGAACCTTTGTGATGGAAATATTCTGTATCTTAACTGTACGAAGTGTCAATATCCTGGTTGTGGTATTGTATGATAGCTTTGCAGGATTAGAGAACTGGGTGAAGGGTAGACAAGATCTATAATTATATCAAAATAAAAAGATTAATTAAAAATAGGGCAAGAAATAAACAGAAAGAAGGAATCAGAATTACCCTTGGAAGATATAACTATGTCCTCCACTCATAGGTGCTGAATATATATATATCTTTGTCAAAATATACCTTATTGCACTTCAACATGGGTAGCCTCTTGCCCAGAAACAAACTACAGTTATCTTACTGTGATATAAAATTTTAAAAAGAAAAAAAAATTCATTAGTGTCGTATAGAGTTCCTCTAACACAAATGTTTGGTATAATATACTTATTCAGTATAACTTTCTTATATTCTTTTTTTTTTTTTTTTTGAGACAGAGTCTGGCTCTGTGGCCCAGGCTGGAGTGAGCGGCGCCATCTTGGCTCACTGCAAGCTCCGCCTCCCGGGTTCCCACCATTCTCCTGCCTCAGCCTCCGGAGGAGCTGGGACCACAGGCGCTGCCACCATGCCCGGCTCATTTTTTGTATTTTTAGTAGAGACGGGGTTTCACCGTGTTAGCCGGGATGGTCTCGATCTCCTGACCTGGTGATCCGCCCGCCTCGGCCTCCCAAGGTGCTGGGATTACAGGCGTGAGCCACCGCGCCCGGCCAACTTTCTTATATTCTAATAGTTATCACTGTATGTTTTATTTACTTTTTATTTACTTATTTTTATATATGCTTATATTCACTTTAATGGCATTTTCATAAAATATTGGCTGCAGCTAAAACACACACACACGCACACACACACAAGGCAGGAGCTCTCTTTTCTGCGCACTGTTGTCTTGGGTTGAAGTTCTCTTTTTCATGTGTACTAGGGCCTGGAGCTATCCCCTCTGGTTCCCATTCACGTTTTTCCGGTGCAGCAGTGGTTTTGGTTTCCCTTGTTTTTTTCTCTTTTCCAAGCCTAACCAAAAATGAGGTGGCCACGTGGCAGAGACCCAGTGTCTGCCCAGAAACAGAATCTAGTACATGGTACTTGTCTGCACCATCATCCCAAGGAGATGTGACCACAGAAAAGAAGGCCTGGCAATTGGTGGCATGTGTCTAAGAGAGTCTCTGGAAATGTCAGGGGCATCGGTCCCTGAGGGGCTGCAGATGAGATTCTGAGGCAACTGGAGTTTATTGCTCTCTCCACTCCCCTCCCCTCCCTTTCAAGTCTTGTAGAACTCTGGCCATCTAGATTTCCATTAGTCTTTAAAGAAAAAAAAAAAAAAGGCTTAAAAAATTTCAAAATAAGTAAATAATCATTACAGAAATACAAAGATGAAAAAATTAGATATAGGCCGGGTGTGGTGGCTTACACTTGTAATCTCAGCACTTTGGGAGGCGGAGGCGGGTGGATCACCTGGGGTCGGGAGTTCAAGACCAGCCTGGCCAACATGACGAAACCCCGTTTCTACTAAAAATAGAAAAAATTAGCCAAGCGTGGTGGCAGACGCCTGTAATCCCAGCTACTCAGGAGGCTGAGGCAGGAGAATCACTTGAACCTGGGAGGCAGAGGTTGCAGTGAGCCGAGATGGCGCCACTGCACTCCAGCCTGGGCAATAAGGCAAGACTCCATCTCAAAAAAAAAAAAAAGAAAAGAAAAGAAAAGAAAAAAAAAGATGATAAAAATTATCAAAATCCCAGTTGCTAGTGATAACATTTTTGGTGGATATATACACACAAACACCTATTTTCCCACTTAGACTCCTTGGTTTGTACCTCCCTGAACCTTCTGGGTAAAGTAAAAACATGTTATGTGAAAAAGCTGTGTTACCATAATGCAGAAACATTCTGCATAAGGCCCCGTATTACATGTTCTCCTAGCAAAATCCTCTATAAAAAAATGCTCTCCCTACCTGCAAAGTGTGCATGTATGTATATTTTTTCTTGAAAATTATATACTATAGAGACAGTTTTGTAACTTCTTTTTTTTTCACTCAGTAATGAATCATGAACATCTTTCCAGGTCAATAAGTATGCTTTTATGATATCTTAATGGCTGTACAATATTCCATTGTGTGGCTGCACCATAATTAATTTAACTATTTAACTAGTCTCCCAATGGTGGACAATTAAATTGTTTCCAGATATTTTTTGCTGCTGTAAACAATGTTCCAATAAATATTCTATAGCAAAATCTTTGCCCTTCATCCTTAATTATTTCCTTAGGAATCCTCCCTGAAAGAGAATAGCTGGATAGACATTTGTACATTGTTGAGGTTAGAGAAAGGTTTTATCCAATTGTCCTGGAGTTGATTTGCTCCCATCAGCTGTGTATGAAGATGTCTACTTCCTATCCCTTCTCCCCAACACACACAGTGTCTTCATCACTTCAGTGTCATTCTGATTTTCAAGAAGCTGCCAATTAATTTGTGATTTGTTCTTAACATATGCATAAAGGTTTATGCTGATGACTCTCCCATGGCAATTGGCACTTTATTTTTAATTGTTTTATTTTTTATTTTTTGAGACTGAGTCTCGCTCTATTGTCCAGGCTGGAGTGCCGTGGCATGATCTTGGCTCACTGCAATCTCCGCCTCCTGGGTTCAAGCAATTCTCGTGCCTCAGCCTTCCGAGGAGCTGGGATTACAGGCGCCCACCACCATAACTGGCTAATTTTTGTATTTTTAGTAGAGATGGAGTTTCACCATGTTGGCCAGGCTGGTCTCAAACTCCTGACCTCAAATGATCCACCCGCCTTGGCCTCCCAAAGTGTTGGGATTATAGGCGTGAGCCACCATGCCTGGCCAGCAATTGGCACTTTAAACATGGGTGTCTGAGAAGGGTCGTGTGGCCTCTTTAGTGGCCCACCCCTCTGTGACATCTGCATCTGGCACTAAGAGACTGGGTGTCCCTCAACTACCACTGCCTCAGTAGATGATTTGCAGGGAGTACTTTACTCCCTGACCCTTTTGGGAAGAAATGATTCCACAAAAAACTGCTGAGCCCAAATCTGAGCAGTGCCAACCCCTAGGGACAGACCCAGGTCATCTCTTCTCAGACTTCCAGGTTCACCACCTTCAGTGGTGGCGGTGCCCACTAGACCATCTCAGGTTTCAAATTCCAATTAGGAATGCCTGCACTTGCCACCTTCCCTCTTGTGGGACTTATCCAAAGCTTCAGGCAAGTGGCACTCAGTCCACATCACTATCAGGCCAGTGCCTGGAGCCACACTGAGAGAAAATAGCATGGGTCTTGAAACAAGGGAGATGAGAATCTTGGGCCTCAACTTTCCAGCAGGGGCATCTGGGACATGGAATGAAACCTCTTCCCTCTTTATTTTATCTGTCTGGGTAGGAGGAAGAAGGGAATCCTGTTGCATATCTCTTTCAACCTAACAGGACTGGACAATGAGAGAATGTGTGTTGGGAAAGAAGACTTCAGACCCTCAGGACCTACTTACTGTGGTTACCACCATTGTTATCAATAGCAGCAGCTAACATGTACCAAGCCCTGACCGCTTTGGGCCAGACACGTATCACTTAACAAACATTAGCTCATTTAATCTTAGCAACAACTCTACCAGGTGAGTACTAGCATTATCCCCATTTTACTGATAAGTAAACTAAGGCATGTAGAGGTCAAGAGATTGCCCGAATTCCATAGCTAGTCAGTGAGGGAGCTGCGAATCTTATCAGGGTGGTCTGAGCCTAGAGTCCATGTCCTTACCAATGTGTGGAATTGCCTTTGTAATAATCACAGTGACATCTGCCACTAGTCACTGAGCAAGGACTAGGTGCCTGGCACTGTGCTGAGAACTTGAAATGCAGAGTCTCGCTTAATCCTCTCCACCCCTGGTGAGGTGGGGATTACCGTCGCCAGTTTACAGATGAGTAAACTAAGGTCCTGACAGATTTGATGGCTTGTCCAGAGGCCAGGAGAGCCCCTGGCGGTAATAGCTTATATGCTGCTTCTCCAGCAGCCTGTGAAGCCCTGATCAGCCCTGACCACAGGACACGGAGGACAGCATCTGTGTACACTCTCCCCAGGACCCCTGGCAAACGACACCCCTCCCACTGCTCCCTGGCTTATCTCCTAATTAAGCATTTTGTCAGGGCAAGTGGCTTTTTGTCCTCAAAACAGAATCCTCTTTCCTACAGAAGAGAGCAATTTCCACCATGTCAAAGTTGCCAATATCTTTTCATTGTTGCTTCCTGGAGCCAGGACCCGGGCGACACCATCAACAATGTGGTTTCTTGCAGCGCCCCCAGCCCTCCCACTCACTCCAGCCTTCCTGGGGGCTTTGGACTTATCTTCAGGTACAGTGTTATCAGTTTTCAAAGCCGATAGGCTTGCTTTATTTCCACAGAAGAGAAGGCTTTTAGGCCCTGACTAGATGTGGAATGTCTGTCCTAACCAGGGCCAGAAGTAGCCTTCAAAGAGGCCTTGGAACTTCACCCTTCGGGGAGAGGGTCTCTGAGACCAGCCACGGTCTCTGGCTTCTTTTTCAAGATTAAAGTTAATTTTACACATAAAAACATTTGAAATAACACAGAAATATATAAGATAGTGTAAAAAGTGTAATTCTCATTCATTCTGTTATACCCCCATACACGCACTACAGTCCTTCCAGATTTTTCCTTCTATGTTTGCATTTAGCTATGCAAACATTTAAAACAATTTTTTTTTTTAGAGATAGGGTCTCACTATGTTGCTCAGGCGAGCCTCAAACTCCTGGGCTCAAACAATCTTCCTGCCTCAGCCTTTTGGGTAGCTGGGATTACAGGCACTCACCACCATCTCTGGGATTTTAATCATTTTAACCTTAATTAATTAATTAATGTTTTCATCTACGCAAACATAGACATATGGGATTTTATAGATGCACACTTTTTTACACGCAGAAAATAATGCAGTATACATTATGATTTGTTTCCCTACATAAAAATACATTTTCCAATATGTTTATATATGTATATATCTTTGTGTTCTTCCCATTCTTTTGAATAGGCACATAGTGTTCAGTAGTATGGATGTGACTTTTCCCCTCTCTATTCTATTTATTTTTTCAGTTTCTTTCTTTTCTTTTTTTTTTAAACGGATTCTTGCTCTGTTGCCCAGGCTGGAGGGCAGTGGCGTGATCTTAGCTCACAGCAACCTCTGCCCCCCAGGTTCAAGGAATTCTCCTGCCTCAGCCTCCCTGGTAACTGGGATTATAGGCATGCACTACCACGCCCAGCTAATTTTTGTATTTTTAGTAGATACGGGATTTCGCCATGTTGGCCACGCTGGTCTCTAACTCCTGACCTCAAGTGATCCGTCCACCTCGACATCCCAAAGTGCTGGGATTACAGGCGTGAGCCACCATACTCAGCTTAAAATCATTATTTATTTATTTATTTATTTGAGATGGAGTCTCGCTCTGTCGCCTGGGCTGGAGTGCAGTGGCATGATCTTGGCTCCCTGCAAGCTCTGCCTCCTGGGTTCAAGCAATTCTCCTGCCTCGGCCTCTAAGTAGCTGGAATTACAGGTGTGTGCCACCACGTCCGGCTAATTATTATTTTTTTTTTTTTTTGAGACGGAGTCTCTCCCTGTCACCCAGGCTGGAATGCACTGGTGCGATCTCAGATCCCCGCAACCTCCGCCTCCAGGTTTCAAATGATTCTCCTGCCTCAGCCTCCCCAGCAGCTGGGATTACAGGCGTGTGCCACCACACCCAGCTAATTTTTGTATCTTTAGTAGAGACGGGGTTTCACCATGTTGGTCAGGCTGGTCTTGAACTCCTGACCTTGTGATCCACCCACCTCAGCCCCCCAAAGTTCTGGGATTACAGGCGTGAGCCACCGTGTCTGGCTTAATTTTTTTATTTTTAGCAGAGACGGGGTTTCACCATGTTGGTAAGGCTATTATTTATTTTTTGTAAAGACAATGCACACATAGGAAGATGTGAGCTGTGCAGAGGGGTGCCTAAAACAGTACCTGACAAATTGTGGCTCAATAACAATGAGACACCTGAACACCTTTTGTTTATTGACTCAATGAACAAAAGGTGTCTCTCTCTCACTCCTGGACTCCCACCACCCTGCCACCTGGTTTCCTGGGTATCCTTCCAGAGATATTCTCCGCACGCACAAGCATATCTCCAGTACTGACTGTGATTTAGATACAGCCCTTTACCACCTCACTCCCTCCTCCTCTCCCCATGAGGATCGACCACGCTTTGAGAGGGGGAGACAACAGCCCACTCAGGAACTCCTCTGCTGGTCATCCCACAAGCAGTAGAATCAAGTCTGAAGAATCCTGGCTGAGTCAGGAATAGGGACCTGGGGGCTTTGAAGAGCTCATCTTGGTGAGCTGCGAAGAGGATGGGCCCAGCCAGAAGATAGATGGGAAACCCTTCAGAAAGCTGATGTAACTGTTCAGGGGCAAGAAAAGGAGGGTCCCAATAAAGCTGGTGGTTTTGGAGATGGAGCAGGCAAGTTGTTTTGGAAGAAGATGTGGAGATGTTGAGAATGCTCTTTCTAAAAACCTAACGCAGAACAGAAGAAAAGACGGAGCTGAGGGAAGAGTTTGTTGTTGTTTGTTTGTTGATTTGTTTGTTTTGAGCCGGGGTCGCACCCTGTTACCCAGGCTGGAGTGGAGGGGCAATCATAGCTCACTCTAGCCTTGAACTCCTGGGCTCAAGTGATCCTCCCACCTCAGCCTCCCATGTAGCTGTGACTACAGGTGCACACCACACCTGGCTATTTTTTTTTTTTTTAATAGAGAAGATATCGTGCTATATTGCCCAGCCTAGTCTCAAACTCCTGAACTCAAGCAATCCTCCCACTTCGGCCTCCCAAAGTGTTGGGATTACAGATACGAACCACCACACCTGGCCAAGAGTTTTCTTACTTGCTTGTTGGTTGATCTTGTTTTATTTCTTTGGATGGTGAAGTGTAAGCGCAATTTTTGGCTGAGGGAACAAGACAGTGGACGAAAAAGGAGATTTGGAGGAAATAAAAGGTTGAACTATATTATGCAATTCTTCAACTCAAAAGGCTTGTGTTTCCAGGGTCCCTCAGCTAGAGAATATCCTCATTTTCTTTCATTTTGCCCAAAACTTCCTGTTCTAAGATTAAAATTCACTGGAGGATAATTCTAAAGAATATTCATCTGATATCAGTTTCAGGAAAGGCGAGTTTATATATTGTATATAGATGTGTGTGTGTGTATATATGTGTGTGTGTGTACATATATATAAAATTCGTAATCTTTTTTATTGGCTTCTTCAAAAATCTGAGCTAAAGGGCCAGGTGCAGTGGTTCAAGCCTGTAATACTAGCACTTTGGGAGGCTGAGGCACGCAGATCACTTGAAGCCAGGAGTTCGAGACCAGCCTGGTCAACATGGCGAAACCCAGTCTCTACTAAAAATACAAAAAAAATAGCTGGGCAAGGTGGTGAGCACCTGTAATCCCAGCTACATGGGAGGCTGAGGCAGGAGAGTTGCTTGAACCCAGGAGGTGGGGGACGCTGTGAGCCGAGATCAGGCCACTGCACTCCAACCTGGGCAACAGAGCAAGACACCATCTCAAAAAAAAAAAAGAAAAAAAACAAGAAAGGACAAAAATCTGAGCTAAAGGTAACCCAAGCTCGCTAGTTGCAGAGCCACAATAACATCTCAGCCTGGCCAGGCACGGTGGCTCACGCCTGTAATCCCAGCACTTTGGGAGGCCAAGGCAGGCAGATCACAAGGTCAGGAGTTTGAGACCAGCGTGGCCAATATGGTGAAACCCCATCTCTAGTAAAAATACAAAAATTAGCCAGGTACGGTGGTGCACGCCTGTAGTTCCAGCTACTCGGGAGGCTGAGGCACAAGAATCACTTGAATCTGGGAGGCAGAGGTTGCAGTGAACCGAGATCGCACCACTGCGCTCCAGCCTGGGTGATAAAGCAAGACTCTGTCTCAAAATAAAAATAAAAATAATTTAAAAAAAATAACATCTCAACCTGATGACTGATACGCTTTATGAAACCATCACGACACCTTCCATGTCAGTAGAAAAAGCCCTGGAGTTGGAATTGGAGACCAGAGTTCAAGTCTCAGCTCCAAACACACATCTGCACTATGTGACCTTGAGCAGGTTACTTACTCTTGGAGTCTTGGCTTTCTTCTCTGTGACATGAAAATAACTATAATTCCTGTTTGCTTACCTTGCAGTGTTGTTAAGAGAGAATCCGTTGGAACAGGGTTCCCAAAGGGCTGTGTAATTGGTAGAACACCATACAATTATGGGGGTGTTATTATTATTTTTTCATAACCAGACACTTACTCTGTGATTTTTCCTGTACTCTCTTCCATCTGTAAGTGGAGAAGGGTGCTTTGGGCAAAGCCAGGTAAATCTGACCCGATCATCGGGAGGTGGAGAAGGTTCTGGCAATTGCTCCTCCTCCCCTTCCTCAGAAGGGCCCTGGCCTGGAGTTTCTGACCTACTGTGCTGGGTTCTCTGTCCCAGTGTGGGAGGGGAGAAGTGAAATGACAGTTACCATGTGATGCGGTTAGTGTTGCAGATGTCAGCCCAGGGCCTGCACGTAGCACATTTCTCCAACACAGGGAATCCGAATCTGGGGACTGGTGGCCAGGGCTGGATTTTAGGAAGGTGACCATAATGCTGAGTTCAAACAAATGAACAAGTAGAAAGAAAAAGAAAGGAGAAAGGGCACTCCAAGGGGAAGGAACAGCAAATGCAAAGGCAAAGAGGTTTTTAGACATAATAGGTTCGGGGCTGGGTGCGGTAGCTCACGCCTATAGTCCCAGCACTTTGCAAGGCCGAGGCGGGCGGATCACCTGAGGTTGAGAGTTTGAGAACAGCCTGACCAACGTGGAGAAACCCTGTCTCTATTAAAAATACAGAATCAGCCAGGCATGGTGGCACATGCCTGTAATCCCAGCTACGCAGGAGGCTGAGGCAGGAGAATCCCTTGAACCTGGGAGGTGGAGGTTGCAGTGAGCTGCAATCGCGCCATAGAAACTCCAGCATGGGCAAGAAAAGCGAAACTCTGTCTCACAAAGAAAAGAAAAGAAAAGAAAAGAAATATAATAGGTTCGGGACCCTAAATGGGACAGCGAAATTCGCAAGACCAGCCACCTCATACTTTTAGCTTTTGGGCTTCCCAAAGCTCAGATTACATCTCAGTTTGTTCTTGTCCAGCCTCGAGGCCCTATAGTCTGTGTCCTTGCCCCAGAGCATAACTCCACACAGTAGCGGAAGCCAGGGAGCTCCAACAGTTGGCCAGTCAACCTTGACTTCTTTTCCATAAAGGGTTTGGGCTGCAGTTTCATCTCCTGAAATACATCTGCCTTGTGAACAGCCAGTCTGCCATGAAAGAGTTTCTCACTGAAGGCAATTTTGTTATTAGGAAAAAAAAAAAAACCCGTCACCCCTTTCCTCTCCCAACTCCCTGACATGAGTCCGTGTCGTTAGTTACTCGCTTCAGCAGTTTTATTATGGAAATGACATATTGAAATACAAATTGGGACGCGTACAGTATAATTACTAATACTGCATATTCATTTCCTCCCTTTGTTACTGTTGAGTCCCCATAAAGCCCTCTCCCCAGCCACGTCCCGGTCCTGTGTGCAGTGGCTTCTGTGTCTCTTTTCTTCTGAGGGCCAGGAGGGGCTGAGAGGGGAAACGCAGCCAGAGGAAGTACCTGCCTTCCCCGAGAAGGGCTATTTTTGTTACAATGCTGAGCTGACGCGGCAATCGGGGCCTCCGAGATCCAAGGGCTTCCCAGCTCGTCCCAGACAAACAGCTCTCTGACTGAGCCAGACATGGAAAGTCCCAGCCAGGGGACGTTTTTAAAAAATTAAATGCACCAAAACAAGCATTTCCAGTGATATAAGGGCCAGTGGCCCGAGCTGGGCTATGCCATCCTCCAGGGCCCCTTCCCTCTCTTCCCTTGGTACCTTCTCAGGAGAAGGAGGTCACAGAAGCTGGGCAACTTGGGTGCCTATCAGGGTGGCACAGGCAGGCATTCAGTGCTGTGTAACCTACCCCATCTCCCTCAGCAGCCTTGGTTTCTGCCCCTCCCCAGGGGAGCATCATGTTGCAAATACTGTGGGCACAAGTGGCTACGAGAGTGACTTCTGGGTTGTAATCTCAACTTTCTGCCACTTAACAGAGAGTGCTTCTTAGGGAAAATCTGCTTTGTCCCTTCGTAACTCAATAGCCTCATCTGTAAAGTGGGACTACTAGCAGTTTCCATCTCAAAAACGTTATTATTAGGATTAAATATTTTAATTTATGTTAAACATAAATATTAGTTTTTTTCCCCTTTGGCCAGCAGGAAACATTGCCTCCCCTGCTCCCCTGACCCTTGCCCCTCGCCTTCGGCCAGCAGTGACAGGTGGGCCAGTTCTGAGCTTAGGCCCCAAGAGGTCTTACCCACTCTGCTCTCTCTTGGAACTCTGTCTCTGCCTTGGGAACATGCCCAGGCTAGCCTGCTGGATGATAAGAGACGAAGTGAGGCAGAACTGAATCAGCCTCATTGTCCCAGCTGAGGCCCTAGATATGTGAGAAAGCACAGCCAAGGTCAACAAATCAACCTACAGATGACCAATAGCTGAACACAGATGCACACACGAAGTTGTTCTAGACCAGAAGAACCACCACATCAACCCAGAGGCTCAAGAGCTAAAGACAAGTGAATTATTTCAAGCCACTACATTTTGCAGTGGTTTGTTATGCACAATAGCTAACTGATGGGTATAGGAAGCTATTATTGTCCTTTCTCCCTCCTCTAGTACCTCCTGTCTATGTCTCTTGACCTACTGCCCATCTACACTGAAGCCCTAGGTACAAAGAGGTAGCAATATATCAAGGCGAAAACACAGGCCCCGGAGTCAGACAGAGTTCAGGTCCCAGGCTGTGGCATGTACAGAGATGTGACTTTTCCTAAGTAATTTCTGTTCCATTATAGGGCAATAATAGTATCTATCAGGCAAAGTCGTAGTAAGGATTGAATAACATAATGGACGAGGAAGAGTCTCCCACACAGTGAGTAACTCTCTTTTCTCTTTCCACAGAAGCTCAGTGTCTTACACATAAAATAGCATTCAATTGGCCAGGGATAGTGGCTCATGCCTGTTGAGAGGCCGAGGTGGGCAGATCACTTGAGGTCAGGAATTTGAGACCAGCCAGGTCAACATGGTGAAACCCGGTCTTTACTAAAAAATATAAAAATTAGCCGGGCGTGGTGGCAGGTGCCTGTAGTCCCAGCTACTCAGGGGGCTGAGGCAAGAGAATTGCTTGAACCTGGGAGGCAGGGGTTGCAGTGAGCAGAGATCACGCCACCATACTCCAGCCTGGGTGACAGAGCAAGACTCTGTTTCAAAAAGAAAAAAAAAACAAAAAAACTGACATTCAATCATGATGAGTGAAATCATATTGTTCTATGACCAGGTTGAGCTGTTAAGCTCAGTTACCTGATATTCAAAAGAGAAGCCATAGGTCACAGCCTCCATTCAAAAGCACAATGGATGTGTTCTCCAATTAGCCAACGATGATCATCCAAATACCAGTAACAGAAATCCTTGGCATTTGCTTCGTATTTACAAAGCACTTTTCATATATGACATTGTTTAATTTCACAATAACTCTGTGGAGTCCCTTAGCATCAGCATTGTCTCCATTGTGTAGCCTCCAAGGAAATCGCTGGGGTCAAGCGGTTTGCCCATTGATGCACCGCTGGTAAGTGGCAGGGCAGAGACTCTAAGAGCCCATCCTGCCCCCATAGACCAGTTGTTACAGTGTTGAGGGCCTGTAAGGAGTCCCACTAATGGGACATAATCTCTCTTTTTCTGTTTATTGAATACATATAGCTTAACATGAAATGTTCTTGATCTCCTGGAAACACAATCAGACTTGACCTTGGCTCAGCATCGAGGCCTTTAACTTTTTCAGTCCAGGACCCTTTTTGCTGGGGTGAAGAACCACTCTTTGTCTTCATCACTCACAGGTCAGAAATAACAGGACCCGCTCAGTTCTAAAGGAGCGCTATTCACGTGAAACTCTGCAGCTGACGTGTGGGCAGCTGGCCTCGTGTACTGGGCAGTCCTTCTTTCCATAATTCCTGGGAGGGTCTTTCTCCAGCCACCATTGGACAATGTGTCTTGGCAGCCGAATCTGTTAAGGATTAGGGTATTTCCTAAAGAAAGATCGTCTATCTCTTTCTTTAAGGACAGTAAGAAAGGCAGGGCTATCCCTCTGCAATATCAGTCAGCAAAAGCATAGAGCCCTCGGGATGAGCAGATTTCTTTCCTGGGTGAGGTCAGGGGTTGAGAGGTGGGCATAAGAAGTATGACATGTCATGGCCGGCCACAGTGGCTCACACTTGTAATCACAGTACTTTAGGAGGCTGAGGCAGGAGGATCACTTGAGTTCAGGAGTTTGAGACCAGCCTGGGCAACATAGGGAGGAGACTCTGCCTGTAATTAAAAAAAAAAAAAGAAAGAAAGAAAGAAAGAATAAAAGTACGCAATGTCAAAGAAACAGCAAGTGCAGTCCCTTTCTCCCATGAAGTCAAAATCCAAAGGGGTTTTGGGGAAGCCATCCCCAGGATGTTGGTCAAAAGTTAAAAAGCTGTTTATATAAAGATATAACAGCAAGATCCACAGTGATAAAAACTTGGAAATTGCCCAAATGTCCAACAAAATAGTTAAGTACACTTGTTTTATTAAATTGATGGAATAGCACATTGCTGTTATGAAAGACAATAAGGGGCCAGGCGCAGTGGCTCACGTTTGTAATCCCAGCACTTTGGGAGGCCGGGGCTGGTAGATCATGAGGTCGGGAGTTCGAGACCAGCCTGGCCAACACAGTGAAACCCCGTCTCTACTAAAACTACAAAAATTAGCTGGGAGTAGTGGCGGGTGCCTGTAATCCCAGCTGCTTGGGAGGCTGAGGCAGGAGAATCACTTGAACCCAGGAGGTGGGGGACGCTGTGAGCCGAGATCAGGCCACTGCACTCCAACCTGGGCAACAGAGCAAGACACCATCTCAAAAAAAAAAA
>NW_012121265.1:9045691-9050039 GCF_000951035.1 Colobus angolensis palliatus
AGAAAGAAAGAAAGAAAGAAAGAAAGAAAGAAAGAAAGAAAGAAAGAAAGAAAGAAAGAAAATAAGGAAGTTTTTGAGTTATGATGCCTTCTCCAAAGAAAAATAAAAGAGGTAAAATAATATTAAATAAAAAGGAAAGATAATACGGAAGTTTAAGAAGATCTGTGGAAAAGTACATATGAAACAATTTCAGGTAAATAAAGCACACAAAACAGTTTCCAAGCCTTGATTACACCTGTGTAAAATCGTATAAGCATAGTGATAATGACAGTAGGGGGACATAATAACATAAAAATAACAGTTGTTTTAACGTAAATGGGCATTACTGTCATTTTTAGTCATGTTTGCTTAATATGCATGAGAAATTTTGAAGGTAGCAAGAGAGAGACATGTGACATCTGGCTGTCAGAGCACTTCAAAACAGCAACCGTGCAGATTGGAAGAAAACAAGTGCATGGTAATGGGGAAAATCAGAAAAAGTTTTGTGGTCATTAGAGTTGGAACTTGAATGACTTCATGGTAGACAAATGCTTAGCTGGCACCCTGGAACTATTTCTGGGGAACCCAGAAATACAAAGTCAAACCAAAGAATGTGCAGCAGAACCTATGATAGAACTTCAGGCACAGAGTCAGCATGCTGGGGGAGAGTTTTAGAGTGCAGGGCAGCCTCTTCCATGTCCTTCAAATCACATCAGGAACTTGGATGCCCACTAATCACATGAAAGACAGGTCCTTAAACTGTGGTCAAGTCATTCTGTGATGTTTAAAAAATATAAATAAGGCTGGGCATGCTGGCTCACTCCTGTAATCCCAGCACTTTGGGAGGCCAAGGGGGGCGGATCACTTGAGGTCAGGAGTTCAAGACCAGCCTGGCCAACATGGTGAAACCCCCTCTCTACAAAAATACAAAAATTAGCCAGGCATGATGGTGGGTGTCTGTAATTCCAGCTACTTGGGAGGCTGAGGAGGGAGAATTGCTTGAACTCAGGAGGAAGAGGTTGCAGTGAGCCGAGATTGTGCCACTGTACTCCAGTCTGGGCGACAGAGCAAGACTCCATCTCAAACAAAAAAAAAAATGTGTGCGTGTGTATATATATATTTACTTATTTATTTATATTTATATATTTATATATGTGTGTGTGTGCGTGTATGTGTGTGTGTACTCTTCAGACTAAAAGTGGATTTATTAGATGGGTGGAGTTTCAGGCTGTGCGGTTTAGGGTAAAGATGGTTTGTCGAGAGGATGGATGTGCTGGCATCCCTTTGATCCTCAAAACATCCTACGTTGACCTTTCTGATAATAAAACGGCTTCTATGAAGCAAACTGGATGCACACTCATCTTCATTCTTTCCTTCTATTTTGTAGTGTCTAATATATACATATAGATCTGTTGTTGCTTCCAACATCACATAGTGGTGATTTGCGCACAGTTCTAACTCTGAAACATGAGGTGTGACATCCTCCTCCTGGGAGAGGAAAGGTAAGGTTCACGCAGCCGTGATCTTAGCTGAGTCATTTCCATTCAGATGCTGCATCTATAAAGGCAAGGTTGGGCTCCCAGCAGACGACTGGGGTTCTCCTCAGCTCAGAGCCTCAGGGAGTCGCTGGACCTGAAAGAAAAGGATGGTCTGCCCCCCGCCAGGGGCAGCTGCCTTCCAACAAGGAGTCATTGCGAGACGGAGCTCAGCCCTTTGTGCAAATTACAGCAAGCCCTCCAGGAAAACAGTCTGGGTTTTTAATGGTTTTTTTTCTGGTTTCATATTTTGACTCCTGATCTCCCATTTCTGTTAGAAAGTTTATAGTTCCTCAGTGCAGTGTGAGATAGAGGAAGTATTCTTTGTTAGCAGATTTAAAAAAATGTTTTCGGCCGCTGATGGACCCAGCAGCCCACAAGGGCTACACAATAAATGGGCTGGGGAGGAAGAGAGAAAGGCGGGGATCCTCTCCAGGAAGGCCTGGGAGGACCACACATCAGGCTTAATTTCCCGGAGCCCAAATGCAAACAGAAAGAAAATCCACCCTGGGTTGTTTAAAGTCCCTGGCTCAAGGCTGTTAGGGAGAGGAAGGATCCCCTCCTGCAACCCCCAGAAGCCAGAAAACTTCTTCTTCTGCAAAGCCACACCCATTCCTGCCTCCAGGGTGTCCTCCTGCTACAAGTTGAGAGAAAAGGACGAGGAAACTGACCATCTCCTTCCGGGGGGGCAGCCACCATGGCCGAGCCCAGAGTCATAAAGGGCTCAAGGGTAGCTACAGGGTCGTCACTTCAACTGTACCATGTGAGCAGCTGCTCCGGGTTGGGGATGTGGCAGAGCCCAGCCCTTGGTCCAGAAACATTGATCTCTCCTCATTGACAAACAGCTGCTCCAGTCCCCCCACCAGGCGTTAGGCTCTAGGGGACATCGTGCGAAGCTCTGACGCCCAGGACATTAAACCAAATCTATCACGGCTGCGGAGACCCGCTGGGGCTGGTGAAACCTTCCCATTTGTAGCGCAGGAGATCACAGTAGCAAAGGCTTGCAGGATACTTTCATATGAATTATCTTATTTATTTCTCAATGTAACCATGTGAAGTGGATATTTGTGGGTTTTTTTCTTTCTTTCTTTCTTTCTTTTTTTAACAGATGAACAAACGGAGGCTTAGAGAGGGTAAGTGGTAGATGGCAGATCAGTGCCAAGGCAGTCTCTGCAAAGCCTGAGCACTTAACCTGTACATCACGGGAAGATACTGGGCTCCTCTCAGAGCTGCAAAAAATGCACAATGTCCTCCATCCCCTGAGGGCCATCCAGTGGGAAGTTTTCAGCCCTCTCTCTCTCCCTTCCTTCTGAAAAATGTGGAGTGGGGGCAGTTGTTCCAGAGGCCTTGGGGCACAGGTTCAACACCAGGAGAGAGAAGGGAGCTGAGGAGGGGGTGGGTGAGAGAAGCACATGTTCAGTGCAAGGAGGATGCTTGGGATCCAGCCACCTTGGCTGCCCTGGGACCCTCTTCCTAAGTATCTCGCTCCCCTTTTCTAACACATCCCAAAAGCCGTTTTGTGCTAGTGGCTATGGACTGCCATTAAGTCACCATCACAAACATTTTTACTGGGGGCCTTCTAGAAATAAAGATGTGACACTTTGGGTGATTTGTGGTGCCTGGAGGGTCTGAGGGGGAGAGTTCTACTGCTTCCTCAAATTGTACCTGAGAGATTGCCACCCAGCCTTAAGAATCCTCATATTCAGAGGGAAGAAAAAAAAATACTGGGGAGAGGAGAGTAAGTGGGATGTGGCGCCTGCCTTCAGATACCTGCAGGGCTGCCACAAAAACGAGATTAGGAAGTGGGGCTTCAGAGGGCAGAGAGAATCCCCTTGGATATACATCTTAGAGAAGGAGATGTTGTTTTAACATAAGAAAGAACTACTTTCTCGCTGTTGTTGTTGTTGTCATTGTTATTCTAGCAACAGCCATTTCTGGAGGACAACGTCAAGTTGTGTGCTAAGCACTTTTATCTACACTGGCTTAAGTAAACCTCTTGACCACCTGGGAAGTAGATGCCTGCAATTAATTACTGTCCCTAGATCACAGATGAGAAATTAAGTTCAGTGAAGTTAAGTAACTGGTTGAATGTGGCTGAGCTAGCACCTGGGAGAGCGGAGGTCCCTACCCGCTGCTGGTTCCAAAGTCCACACTCTTAACCATTAACTCCATCCTCCTCACAACCTTGGGCAGCCAAAGGTGAGTTCCTCATTCCCAGAGGTATTCAAGAGATGCTATAACTTATTTGACACATGAATTGCTTAGATGCTTCTCCACCTCCAGATTCCAGGCCTCCCCCTCCAAAACCACAGCTGAACCTCCGGGGGCGGGCGGGCGGGGTGGTCCCCAGAGTTTGCTTTTAGCAAGCGCTAAGTAGGTGTGGGAGGCATGGCCTTAGGGAGCCCCCACTGAGAGGAAGCTGCACCCGATACTCTATCAGGGCTTCCGACTCCTGTGTGGCCTGAGATTTGGAGATTCTATTTTTAGGCAGGTCCTTCCTGAGCCACTGTGTCAGACTTTCTGGCACCTTCTGACGGCTCCAGGGCACCTGAGCTGTCTTCAGAGCCGCCCTGATGCCCCAGAGATACCTAGAGCAGGGCTGGGAGGAGCCCTGGGAGCCAGGAAAAAGCAGAGGAAAGCCACATTCGCCAGATGAAGGGAAGGAGGTGAAGGGGGAGGCTTTTCATTTCTAGCTCGGAGGGTATTCAGTGATTCTCTCCACCCTGAGGCTGAGAGGAGGGAGCCTGTCCTGGTTAAAACTCTCCCTTGCAGAGGAGAAGTTATCCCTTCGGAGACAGTATGGATGGCTAGCAAAGGAGATATTATAGAGAAGT
>NW_012121265.1:9053940-9058860 GCF_000951035.1 Colobus angolensis palliatus
TCAGAATTACCTGTTCAAAAGCAGATTCCTGGGCCCCATCCTGAAGGACTCTGATTGATTACATCCAAGGTGGAATTCAGGAATTGATGATTTATTTTATTTTATTTTATTTTATGAGATGGAGTCTCACTCTGTCACCCAGGCTGGAGTGCAGTGGTGCGATCTCAGCTGACTGCAACCTCTGCCTCCCAGGTCCAGGTTCAAGGGATTCTCATGCCTCAGCCTCCCAAGTAGCTGGGATTACAGGCATGCGCCACCACGCCCAGCTAATTTTTGTACTTTTAGTAGAGATGGGGTTTCACCATGTTGGCCAGGCAGGTCTCGGACTCCTGACCTCGGGTGATCCACCCGCCTCAGCCTCCCAAAGTGCTGGGATTACAGGCGTGAGCCACCACGCCCAACCAGAATTAGTGTTTTCAATAAAAGTCACTATCGTTCCTGATAACATGGCCCATTGAGCAAGACTGGCTCAGAGTCCACATTGTCATCTCTGTTGATGGTTCTAGTCAAAAGGACTCTCAGTTAATTCTACCCATGTCTGGGGCCATGGCATCCATGTAGAATTCCAGAGGGGACGGGGGGCATCCTGGGTTTGTGAAATGAGCAGGGAGGAGAGGAGGAGGTGATCCCTGGAGCTGCTCTCTCCTGATTTTGAGCCAAGTGCCCAGCACTCAGTCAGGCGCCAGTTCCCCCCTTCAAGTGGTGGGAGCTGCTGAGGGGCGCAAGGCTGAATTTATGACAAGACAGAGTCCCTGGCCTCAAGGGACACAGAGATTAGTTGCGAAGGTGGATGAGTCAACTGAGAAATGCCAGTGAAGCTGGGGCCTTTGGAGACAGTGAATGAGGGAACCAGGGCCCAGGGAGCAGGAAAGCAGAGAGCGTGCATGTGCGAGAGGGGTGGGGGATTCCAAGTGAGAGGCTGCAGGGAGTCCTGGGTGGGGGATAAAGGCCACCAGAGGGGGGCCTGGGAAGTGGGGTGACTAACCGACCTGGTTTGCCCGGGATGGAGGAGTTTCCTGGGATCGGGGCCATTCAGTGCAAAAATCAGGAGAAAATCTTAAGCAAAATCTACAGGGAAGGTAAGTTGAGGTCCCTTCAGAGGGCCCTGTGTGCTCTCCCAAGACACAGAAGAGCCTCCCTGAAGTCTTCTTGACACTAGACTCTCTCTTTCTACCGAAGGAGGAGGTGACAGGAAGCTTGGGAGTCTGGGCAGAGACCTCTGCAGGTTTGGGGACTGCTTCCAAACGCTCAAAGCTATTTTACAAACCTTGATGGGTCCATTGAAAGACACAGAAGGCTGGATCAGATCGCTTCAAGCTTCAAGGAAACAGATGAGTTACACTACAAAGAAATAGTGCGAGGAGCAGTGACTAAATTAGTTCTCATTAGCCGGGCATGGCGGCACGCACCTGGAGTCCCGGTTACTCAGGAGGCTGAGGTGGGAGGACTGCTCGAGCCCAGAAGGTCGAGGCTGCAGTGAGACGTGATTGTGTACCACTGCACTCCAGCCTGGATGACAGAGCAAAACCCTGCCTTGAAAAAAAAAAAAAAAATCTTAATTGAGCCCTTACTATGTGCCAGGACTGTGATAAATGTCTTGGAGAAACTGTGTTATTTAATCCTCATAACCTCTCTGGGAGGCAGATTTTATTACCCCCACTGAACAGATGAGAAAACAGAGGCACAGAGGGAGAAGCCCACTTGCACAGAGTCATACAGCTGGCAGTGGCTGTGTTGGAACTTTGACAAAGCACCCCTTAATAGAAAATCAATCAATCACTAATAGAGAATAAATAAATAAAGCTTCACAGGATATTTGCTCCAACTGGTCAATGTGAAACCCCCCAAAGTTATTTATTTACTTATTTAGAGACAGGGTCTTGCTGTACTGCCTAGGCTGGAGTGCAGTGGCGTGGTCAGAGCTCACTGCAAACTTGAAGTCCCAGGCTCAAGCGATCTTCCCACCTTGGCCTCCCAGGTAGCTGGGACCACAGATGCATGCTATTACACCTATTCATTTTAAAATTTTTTTGTAGAGATGGGTCCCACCCTGTTGCCCAGGCTGGTCTCAAACTCCTGGGCTCAAGTGATCCTCCCACCTCAACCTCCTCAAGTGCTGGGATTACAGAAGTGAGCCATGTGCCCAGCCACTCCCTGAAGTTTTAAACAATACTCACCCATCACGGAGAATGAGAATCAGGGCAAGGAAAGGACTTATATCCAGGCACAATGTTTTAAGAAAGAAAAACACAACAGCTAAAGAGAAACGTCGAAGAGTCAAAGTCAAAATGAGTTTTCAGAAGGGAAGGCATGGGAGTTGCATTCTGGATGTCTAAGTTGAACCTAGAAGCTTAAGCCCCAAAAACAATCCTGTTTTTCCCAGGGGGAAAGGTGCTTCTGGTCGGGAAGACTGAGCAGCATTTGAAAAAAGAATGAAAGATCAGTTGCATTTCTGGGGCACATTGGGTAACAAAGGGGGCCTCTGTCGTTCTCTGGGCCCAGTGAGGTGACACTGCTAATCCTAAAATCGGTCCTACAATCACACAGTCAGAGAGAGGCCCCTGTCCCCAAAGCCCTCAGCAGACGGTCCCACAGGTTCAGCTGGGAAGGTAGGGAAGCCTTCACATGGTAATTTCCCTAGTACTGAAAGAGGAGCTGTAGAGCAATGTCTTTTTGAATGTTTGGACTATAATCCACAGTAAGAAATACATTTTTCATCACAAACCAGGGCATACATGTGTGCATGTGTGCTTCACAAAGCAAAACTTACCCGTGTTAAATGCAATACCCTCTGTTATTTTCTGTTCTATCCCAATTCATTTGTTTTAAAGCTAGTTGTAAGCTACTACATTGATTTCATTACCCACAAATGGTTTATAGTCTGTAGTTTTAAAAACACCTAGCATTGTGAGCAGGGCCAGGGAAACTGAATAGGAGGTTAGAATGACAGGAATTTATATTGCAGTCATTATCTCTACCATTGTGCCTTTGAATAGTGTTTTGTGTTTACCCTACTTTCACCTAATAAGCACTTCTCAAACTGTGCTCCATGGGTTGCCTTTATTCCAGGAGAGTTTAATAGGTGTTTTCCTCCAAAGTGCTTCTGAAGTCAAACAAGTTTGGGAAAGGATGCATGGGATAGCCACATCTGGCATGTCCCAGTGCTTTTAGCATATTTAAGGCTCTGAGAAGGTCTGCAATGAAGGTACCTGATTTCTTTTTCTTTCTCTCTTTCTCTTTCTTTCTTTCCTTCCTTCCTTCCTTCTTTCTGTCTTTCTCTCTTTCTTTCTTTCTTCTTTCTTCCTTTCTTCTTCTTCTTTTTTTTTTTTTTGAGGCGGAGTCTCACTCTGTTGCCCAGGCTGCAGTGCAGTGGCGCCATCTTGGCTCACTGCAAGCTTCGCCTCCTGGGTTCACGCCATTCTCCTGCCTCAGCCTCCTGAGTAGCTGGGATTACAGGCTTGAGCCACCGCGCCCGGCCGAGAAGTCTTGTCTTTTGGGAACCCCTGCAGCAGCAAAATGATGGTGATGGCTGCTGAGCCTTCACTGACGCTTGCGGGACGCTGTGCTGAGCACCCTAAATCCAGCCCCCTAGTTAACCTTCACAGAAGTCTCATGAAATGAGTGCCATGGTTGCTGTCAGTTTAAGGATGTGTTAATAGGCTTAGAGGGATACAGTTAGTTACTTGTCCCCAGCCCGGGTGAAACTGACAGAGCTTTCAGAGCTGGTGGATGGGACTACTACACTCTTAACCACCCCACGATACTGCCTCTTGGGCCCCAAGAGGACGTCAATGTTTCTTAACCTCCTTTTGGAACATTGACTTTTGAAGATGTGCCAAAAGCTATTATTTTGTCAGCTAATGATCAGTAATATCTACCGCAGGCCAAGTGCTGTTCTAGGTGCTTTACATGTACTGATTCATTTAACCCTAGCAACAATCCATATGGTAAATATTCTCATTATCCCCATTTTGCAGATGAGAGAGCAGAGCCTCAGAGAGGCTGAGTTACTTGTGTCACTGGTTGTAAACTGGTATAGCCAGGTTTCAAACGTGGTGAGTGTGACTCCACAGTCCACGCCATTAACCATTATTAAGCACATGAGCGTACATGTGCATTTACACACACAGAGGTGCAACTGTGTGGTCAATTTCAAGGGTTGTGTGACTCTCCTAAAATCCTCTTTTGGGGTCCAGTTCCAGGTGAGCAACACTTCAGAAAAAAAAAAAAAACGAACTCAAAACAGGCCAGGTATAGTAGACCACACCTGCAATCCCAGGACTTTGGGAGGTTGAGGTGGGAGTATTGCTTGAGCCAAGGAGTTCAGAACAGCCTGGGCAACACAGCAAGACCCCATCGCTACCAAAAATTTAAAAATTAGCTTCACATGGTGGCATGCACCTGTAGTCCCAGTTATTCAGGCAGCTGAGGTGGGAGGGTCGCTTGAGTCTGGGAGGTCAAAGCTACAGTGAGCCGAGATTGTGCCAGTGCACTTCAGCCTGGGCAACAGAGCAAGGACCTGTCTCACAATAAAAATGAAAAAATAAAATAAAAACCCAAGACTAATATTGGAGTGTACACTTCTGCAAAGACCACGTGCTGGAAGAGGGAAGCCCCAGGCCAGGGGGTCTTTGGCCAGGCTGCTCTGGAGCCAACTTCTCCCCTTCACCAATTCCAGATTCTAGGGTCTGTCCCAGGCTGGGGAAGGGGGCTGGCGTGTCCACATCATCCGTTCGGAATGACCGTGCTGTTGGGCCACTCGCCCCCCACCTGACCCCCTGCTCTGAAATTACTGGGTGGGCCGACATTTGCTCCTCCAGTAGAGTGAGAGCCAGGGATTGAGTCCAGGAAAGGTACCTGGGAGTGGAGCAGGTGAAGGAAGTTCTACAACTACATCATGGTTTCTAGATTTTAGTTGAC
>NW_012121265.1:9064555-9072313 GCF_000951035.1 Colobus angolensis palliatus
TTAGCCAGGATGGTCTCGAACTCCTGACCTCGTGATCCACCCGTCTCGGCCTCCCAAAGTGCTGGGATTACAGGCTTGAGCCACCGCGCCCGGCGGAGTTTCACTCTTATTGCCCAGGCAACAAGATCATGTTGCAATGGCATGATCTCAGCTCACTGTAACCTCTGCCTCCCGGGTTCAAGCGATTCTCCTGCCTCAGCCTCCCGAGTAGCTGGAATTACAGGCATGCGCCACCATACCCAGCTAATTTTGAATTTTTAGTGGAGACGGGGTTTCTCTATGTTGGTCAGGCTGGTCTCGAACTGCCAACCTCAGGTGATCCGCCCACCTCGGCCTCCCAAAGTGCTGGGATTATAGCTGTGAGCCACCATGCCCGGCCTCTGCTGGTTTCTTTTATTAATTTTTGGAATATGCATTTATTTCTCTGGATACAAAAGAGACATGGGGATGTACGATAAACATTTCTCTCCTATCCCTTGCCAAATCACCCAGTTTCTCCCTGGAGTCAACCAAATGCACTAGTATCTAGTATCTATGCAAACACTCCTTTTCCCGACACACACACACACACACACACACACACGATAAACAAATTAACATACTTTGAACACTGTCTGCACCTTATTTTTATTTATTTATTTTTTTGAGACGGAGTCTCACTCTGTTGCCCAGGCTGGAGTGCAGTGGCCCTATGTTGACTCACTGCAAGCTCCGCCTCCTGGGTTCCAGCGATTCTCCTGCCTCAGCCTCCTGAGCAGCTGGACTACAGGTGCCCGCCACCACGCCCGGCTAATTTTTTTATTTTTTAGTAGAGATGGGTTTTCACCGTATTGGCCAGGCTGGTCTCGAACTCCTGACCTCATGATCCACCCATCTTGGCCTCCCAAAGTGCTGGGATTACAGGTGTGAGCCACTGTGCCTGGCCTCTGCACCTTATTTTTTAACTTAATGATGGATCTTAGAGCTCATTCCTCCTTAGTACATACAGAGCTTTCTCATCTTTTTTTTTTTTTTTTACTGTTATATAAATTATGGCCTTTTATGAATGCAGCATAACTAGGCCCCCACTGATGAACACAGATTACCTCCAGGGCTCTTTGTTATGAACAATGCTGCAGCAGATAACCACACACCTAAGTCGAGGTGCACATGTGTGCGTGTGTATGTAGAGTAAAGTTCTAGAAGTGGAATTGCTGGGTCAAAGCACAGGCACTTCTTTAGGTGGTGCTGTGTACTGCCTGGTGTCCCTGCTGTGGCGGCTGGGATCCCAGGAAGAGATGAGGGTTTTTCCTTTCTCGTTGGATGTTTAATCCCAGCCAGTTTCACACATTGATACTGGACACAGGAAACATGAGGTTTAGTCCTGCCCTGTCTTGCATGTGGATCTCCATTTGCACCAGCACCATTTGTTGAAAAGACTCTTATTTTCACCATTGAATGGTCCTGGCATCCTGTTTGATAATTGATTGACAGCTGAGCATGGTGGCTCATGCTTATAAATCCCAGCACTTTGGGAGGTCGAGGTGGGAGGATTGCTTGAGCCCAGGAGATCAAGACCAGCCTGGACAACATAGTGAGACCCTGTTTTTATTTTTAAGAAAAAAAAAGAAAAGAAAAGAAAATCAATTGACCATAACTGTGAGAGTTATTTCTGGTCCCTCATTTCTATTCCATTGATCTCTATGTCTTTGTCTTTAAACAAATACCACACTGTCTTAATTACTGTAGCTTTGTAGGAAGTTTTAAAATTGAGAAGTATGAATCCTCTATTTTTCTATTCAAAATTGTTTTGGCTATTCTGGGTTCCTTGCATTTCCACATGCATGTTACAAGCATTCCACATTCATTTGACCAGCTTATCACCTTCTGAAAAGAAGTCAGTTGGAATTTTGATAGGGATTGCATTGAATCTACTATATCAATTTGGGGAATATTGCCATCTTAGCAATATTAAGCCTTCCAATTCACAACTATGGGATGTTGTTCCATTTATTTAGGTCCCCTTCAATTTCCTTCAACAATATTTTACAGTTTTGAATGTACACATCTTGTACTTCTGTTAAATTTATGCTTATGTACTTTATTCCTTTTGATACTACTAGATGTGAAATTGTTTTCTAAACTCTATTTTTGAATCTTTAATTGCTAGTGTATGGATATACAATTAATTTTTTTTTTTTTTTTTTGAAATGGAGTCTTGCTTTGTCGCCCAGGCTGGAGTGCAGTGGCCGGATCTCAGCTCACTGCAAGCTCCGCCTCCCGGGTTCACGCCATTCTCCTGCCTCAGCCTCCCAAGTAGCTGGGACTACAGGCGCCCGCCACCACGCCCGGCTAGTTTTTTGTATTTTTTTTAGTAGAGACAGGGTTTCACCGTGTTAGCCAGGATGGTCTCGATCTCCTGACCTCATGATCCGCCGGTCTCGGCCTCCCAAAGTGACAATTAATTTTTATATGCAGGTCTTATATTTTGAAATCTTACTGAACTTGTTTATTAGCTCTAACAGCCTGGTGTTGGCGGGTATACATCTTAGTGTTTTCTATACAAAATATTATTTGTCAACAGAGATAGTTTTACTACTTCTTTTCCAAACTGGCTTTTTATTTCGCTTTCTTGCCTAATTTCCCTGGCTAGCCCCTCCAGCACAATGTTGAACAGAAGTGACAAGAGCAGATACCCTTGTCTTTTTCATGATCTTAGGGGAAAGTGTTCAGTCTTTTACCATTAATTATGATGTTAGTTGTTAACTATGCAATTTTAAGTTTTCTAGTGTTCACAATTTTAAAACGTAAGAGTAAACGGTAAAATTAATTTTACAGATAAATTGTATTTAACCCAATATATCAAAAATATTTTAACATGTAATTATTATAAAAATATTAATGAGATATTCTACTTTGCATACTAAGCCTTTGAAATCTGATATGTGGGTTTTTTTTTTTTTTTTTTTTTGAGACGGAGTCTCGCTCTGTCGCCCAGGCTGGAGTGCAGTGGCCGGATCTCAGCTCACTGCAAGCTCCGCCTCCCGGGTTCACGCCATTCTCCTGCCTCAGCCTCCAGAGTAGCTGGGACCACAGGCGCCCACCACCTTGCTCGGCTAGTTTTTTGTATTTTTTTTAGTAGAGACAGGGTTTCACCGTGTTAGCCAGGATGGTCTCGATCTCCTGACCTCGTGATCTGCCCGTCTCGGCCTCCCAAAGTGCTGGGATTACAGGCTTGAGCCACCGCGCCCGGCCTGATGTGTGTTTTATACTTTCAGCATATCTCGAACTCCTGACCTCAATTGATCCACCCACCTCAGCCTCTCAAAGTGCTAAGCCACTTGCCTGGTCCTTTTAGCATATCTTAATTCAGAGTAGCTACCTTTTTGGAGGGGGAGTGGTGGGGAGTAGCTACATTTTAAATGCTATTCTCTACTGTATTGGACAGCACAGATCTAGAACATGGCTGGCTCAAAACAAGAAGAGCTAATGTTTACTGAACACTTCTCATGGGCTAGGGACTCTTCTAAACTTTTTCACGTATTAACTAAATTAATCTTACAATGAGGAAGCTAAGGCATGGAGAGGTTATATTACTTGCCTAAAATTGCCCAACTAGTGAAATAGCAGAGCTAGGAATCCAACCTGGGAAGTCAGACATCAGAGCCTGAACTTCCTACTTTTAATAAGTTTATGGAGATCTAATTCACGTACCATACAATTCACCCATTTAAAATATACAATCAGACAGTTTTTAGTGCATTAACAGAGTCCTGCAACCATCACCACAATCAGTCTTAGAACATTTCATCATCCCAGAAAGAGAGCCCGTACCCGTTAGCAGTTACTCCCCATTTCCCCCCAAGCCCTCAGTCTTATCTACTTCCATCTCTATAGATTCGCCTGTTCTGGGCATTTCATATAAATGGGGTTATATGATTTGTGGTCCTTTGTGGCTGGTTGGTTTCATTTAGCATGAGTGCAAGGTTCGTCCCTGTTGTAGCATCTGTCAGCACTTTCATTACCTTTCATTGTGAAAAAACAGTCCATTGTATGGATAGATCAACCTTGTTTATCCATTCGTCAGTTGATGAACTGGGTTGTTTTCACTTTTTCAGTATTATGAATACGGCTGCTATGACCAAGCATGAGCAAGTTTTTGGATGTACATACATTTTCATCTCTCTTGGATATACACCTGGGAGTGGAACAGCTGGATGATAGGGGAACCTAGAATGTATGTTTTTAATAGTTAGAGGAACAGCTAGACTGTTTTCCAAAGTGGCTGCACTATGTTACCTTCCCACCAGCAGCGTATGGGCCTCCAGTTTCTCCACACCCTTGTCAACACTTGTTATTGTCTTTCTGTTTATAGCCATCCCCGTGGGTATGAACTGGCCCAGAGCTTAAACTTTCAGCTGTTACTCTAGACCGGAAGCACTTAATGAACATGTGTTGAATGAATGAAAGAATAAACACACCTTGACATTGTCCGTTGTGGGGCATTCTGAATAATGGAACAAGAAGGCTCAAAACTTGCCAACAAGAAGCTTTAACAGAAGAGAAGGGTGTTTTCCTTTACAACAGTGATCTGCTGGCTGGATCTGAGCCACCTGAGAGGCATTTTAAATGTACAGATTCCCGGGCCCCATTCCCAGAGATTGATTTGGTAGGTAAGGTGGTGTCTGGGAATCTGTATTTTTTTTTTTTTTTTAAGACAGCGTCCTCAGATGATTCTGACATGCCACCAGGTTCGGGATCACTCACCAAAAAGGGCATTTTGGAGTACAGTTCCTGTATTTGCAATAAGCCAGCCATGTAAGTGTCTGCCAGAAAAATAAGTCTGTGGGAAGGACTGCAATGACACCTGTTTGAGTTTTGGAAGCCGAGGCCCTGCTCAGTGCTGCATTCCACATGATGGGGGCAAGAAGAAAAATAACAAGTAAGACTCGTTGAGAGCTTACTTCCTTCCATCTAAGTCTCTACATGCAATACCTCGTTTAATCTTCAAAACACCACCCTATGAGAAAGGTACTCTTAACGATTCCTTCTTTGCAGATGAAAAAACTCAGTCTCAGAGGAATGAAGTTGCCCAAGGTCTCACAGCTAGTCGAGTTAGGCTTGCAGCAAGGTCTGTCTGACTCCCCTCTGCTGTTTTTCCTTCCTGGCTATTTCACTAGCCTTGAGGCACTCCCAGGATTCTGGAGGAGTCAGGACACAAATTAAAGCACGCAGTAGCTGGAAAGGTCAGCCAGGTAAGAACAAGATGCCTGGTGGGGTGTGCAGACAGGTTACGGGTGAAGTATCAGGAAGGAGGAGGGGTGGGGGCTCAAACAGAGGAAAAAGAAGTGGTTCTTTGTGGCAGGGCCTTTGGACAATTGTTGCCAATTGTCCCCCAGCTGACCCAGCTCCTGCTGCATCACGAGCTTCCTCTGTCCCCTGTGCCTTCCACCAGTCTGGGTGCTAATTTGCACGCTGGCCTCGCTTGCCCCAGAATGCCTTTCCATCCACCCTCACCAGAGAGACTCAGATACAGCAAATATCCCTCAGATGCTTTCAGGTGTCATATCTCACTTAGATGCACTTTCAGATGAGGAAACTAAGGCTCAGAGACATTAAGTCACTTGCCTAAAATGCCACAGCAAATCAGTTGCAATACTGTGATTCAAACTTTATTTTTGACAACCTGATATGGTTTCAGTGTGTGCTCCTGCCCCCAGTTTTTGTGTTGAAGCCTAATCCCCAGTGTGGTAGTATTAGGAGGCGAGGCCTTTGGGAGGTGATGTGGGTCATGAAGGCAGAAGCCTCATGGTGGGATTATGACCCTTATAAAAGAGGCCAGAGAGAGAGTCCTTGCCCCTTCCATGATGCGAGGACAGAGCGAAAAGATGGCCATCTATTAGCCAGGAAATGGGTCACTACCAGACATGGAAACTATTAACCAGGAAGCACCCAGGCTGGAGTGCAGTGGCACGATCTTGGCTCACTACAGCCTTGACCTCTGGGGCACAGATGATTCTCCCACGTCAGCCTCCCAAGTAGCTGGGACCACAGGCATGCACCATCATGACCAGCTCGTTTTTTGTATTTTTTGTAGAGATGGGGTTCTTGCTATGTTGCCCAGGCTGGTCTCAAACTCCTGGCTCAAGCGATTCTCCACCTCAGCCTCCCAAAGTGCTGGGATTACAGATGTGAGCCACTGCACCCGGCCTTATTAGTGATTCTTGATTTGGGGTAAATTGTGGGGCCTTTTGGATGCCGTCAAAAGCTCCCTTCCCCGTGTTGTGAGCACACCTCTGTGCGTGTGTGGGACTCACTCACAGGGCACGCACAGGGCAGTGTTCACACACCGGTTAACATGCTCTGCTTTATTCGTGATTTGAGGGACCTCTCGCGGCAGTAGCAGTTCCACAAAAAGCATATGAAAATCTCTCAAAGACAAAGGCAACTTAACATACTGGTTTATCACAGGGGTGGGCTGCTTCTTCGCTGGCCCACGGGGACCCGGAAACCATCAAAAGCTGAGGCTGGGAAACCCAGCTTCCTGCTTCTGGCCTCAGTTCCCCACCGCTGTCACCACCATGACCACTAAAAATAAGACCAAACCCAGCCCACGTCCTCTCGAGGTTGTTCTCCTCATGATTTAGCTCCCTGCTTCCTGTTGATCTTTCAGGTTGTTTTATTTCACAGCCTCTGACTTCTGCTCACAGCTCACTAGGCATCTCCCCAGCATGAGCGGAAACAGTGTTTAACCAGAAGAAAAGGGGAAGGTGGAGGTGGGAAGCCGCAGGGGACTGAGGGTCCATGTCCTGACTCTCTGCATCCACACTTGCACCCTCCATCCACTGGCTGCCCCAGGGGACTCTGGTCCAGACCCCATTCAAATGCTGCCAGGAGAGTTTGATGACTGCCTGGTCATAGGTTTTTGACAAATGCACTCAATCTCCCGCCAATGGTTGTAGGGGTATGGAAGGCACAATCTCTATCCAGAAATTATTAATCACATGAGGCGAGGACTGGGCCACACAGGACACACAATCTCTGGAAGCAGTTGATGAGAAATGCCATTTGCCCCTTCCCATTTGTCTCCTGGACATTGAGGGTCATGGGCTCAGTTTTCTGGTGCTGCCCACAAATGCTTCTTCCAGTCATCCCTTTTTTTTTTTTTCAGACAGAGTATCTCTCTGTCGCCCAGGCTAAAGTGCAGTGGTGTGATCACAGCTCAATGCAGCCTTGACCTCCCAGGTTGAAGTGATCCTCCCACCTCAGCCTCCCTAGTAGCTGGGACTACAGGCGCGTGCCACCACACCTGGCTAATTTTTGTATTTCTTTGGTAGAGACGGGGTTTCGCCATGTTGCCCAGGCTGGTCTTGAACTCCTGGGCTTGGGTGATCTGCCCGCCTTGACCTCCCAAAGTCCTGGGATTACAGGTGTGAGGCACCATGGCCGGTCTCAGCCATAATTTCAGACTCCAACCCTCACAGGAGAGCTCCCTGGAGCCCTTCAGTAAAACTGAACTCCACCCTCTCCCAGTCTCCTGGCTGCCCTCTGCAATGTTTGTATTTATCTTCCTTGCTAGATTGTGAACCCTTGAGGGGGGGTAAGAATGATCTCTTAATCACTCTTTTTAGAAATTTCACAACTAATAGGTGTTTACTATGTGGAAATATTAGAAAATTCAGATGACTTCCCCACCACTTCCCCAGAAAAAGGATAAAATGTATCCCTGATGCCCAGCTGGGACCTGTAACATTTTGGTGATCTGTCCATTTTCTTTTT